>NC_090725.1:68006755-68064255 GCF_036898095.1 Palaemon carinicauda
AGAGGAGGAGGAGGAAGAAAAAGAGGCGGAAGAAGAAAAGAAGTAAATACTCTTCCTAATAGTGGCACAAAGGAAGAAAAGAGAAGGAAGAAAAGAAAATATTCTTCCCAACAGTCCACAGGTAAATATAAAATATAGAAATTCTTAGAGGAATATTACAACACATCTATCAATAAATGTATTACCCGATAAAAAATATCATGGGTAAGAAGGGCAAAGATGTCATTGGTGAGCAAATAAGAAGAAAAGGGCATTTTATTAAAGCATTAAGAAAAACACTATTACACGTCTAATAGTACATGCATGAAAAAAAAAAAAATTACCCAAGATGAAAATCACGAGTTAAGAAGGACAAATAAGATGAGCAAATAAGTATAAAGCAGATAGTGGGTAACCTCCACGAATAACTACAACTGTTATTAGTTGGTTACTGGCGGCATAATATAAATCCACAAGATATTCTACGGTGAATTTAATTGGTCCAGAAGCACTTGGTCCCACCTTTTCACTTTTCGTTTGTCTGAACAGACACGGGAAGTCAATCATACTGTACATAAACAAGAAAATGTGCAATAAACAAAATTTGACATTGGCCTTGATTTTAGTGCTGCTTTTGACTGTGTTAATCATGAAGACCTTATTTTACAACTCAAACAGTTAGGAGTAGGTGGGTGTTTTCTTAGCATCATTATTGATTTTTTAAGTAATAGACTGCAAAAAGAAGTTGATGGGCATCATAATAAGCATAGGATAATAATATCTGGTGTTCCTCAAGGTAGTGTTCTTGGTCCATTACTTTTCATACTATATACACATGGTATGCGGTTTGGCCTAGAAAACAAGCGCGTTGCATATGCAGATGATCCTACTCTCTTTGCATCAACTCCATCTCCTGAACGTAGATTTTGGGTTGCTGAATCCCTTAATAAAGATCCATTTAAAATTAGTGCATGGTGCAAATCACTGGCCATGGAGTTGAATTCTTACAAAACTCAAAGTATGATTTCAATTAGGTAGAGTGCAGTGGCTCCTCAACATCCAGATCTCTGCTTGATAATGTTTCTTTAACAATTTTATATCATTATTATCATCTCCTCATACGCCTATTGACGCAATACCTTTAAAATTTTAGGTGTGATATTTTTTTGGTAAATTTACTTTTGAGAAACAAATTCGGTCTGTTTCTTCTTCAATATTACAAAAAATTAGCGAATTGAGTCTTAAGATTTTCATGAATAAATATACCATGAAGAAATGCTTTAATTTTTTCATTCTACCTTGTTTTGCGTATTGTTCTCCTGTCTGATCTTCAGCTCTCGACTCACATCTTAATTTGTTGGACAAAAACTTGGTTTTTTATACATATTACATAAGAATTATCATAAATTCTGTTATCGTTTGCAGTAAATTCTAACACTCTTGCCTTCTCCATCATAAGGCTCAACCGTAGAGTATTCAAGAAGTCTTATTCCAGCTGTGACCAGATTGTAGAAAGATCATCCTAATCTGGCAGTTGGAAGGGTGGAACTTCAAATGTTCAAACTTACTGCTAGGTTTTTATGTTGAACAAATCTGAACTAATTTTTTTTTTACTCATTACTTCACATATATAGTTTATTTATTTCCTGATTTTCTAGTAACACTGGGCTATTTTTCCTGTTGGAGCCCTTGGGCTTGTAGCATCTTGCTTTTTCTACTATGACTGTAACTTAGTGATGAAGATAATAATGATAATAGTAATAATAATAAAAAAAAATAATAATAATACGTTTAAATATTTTGGTAGATATGCACAGACATAAATATCAAACCCAGATTCAACCATTCCCCCCCCCCCCTTCCCCCTACCCGTACGTCTGACAATGACATTGGGAGTAACCGGATATATATATATATATATATATATATATATATATATATATATATATATATATATATATATATATATCCAGACACTTGCTCTTTTATCATATAAAGGAGATATTCACACATATACATGACCACACCCACCCGCCCACCCACTCACACACACACACACACACACACACATATATATATATATATATATATATATATATATATACATAAATAGAGGCATATATATATATATACATATATATATATATATATATATATATATATACATATATATATGCATATATATATGTATATATATATATATATATATATATATATATATATATATATATATATATATATATATATATATATATACATATATATTGAGCCCGAAATATTTTCAAAATATGAAATCCACTCTACCATAGATTTCACTTTTACTAAGTGTTCCTACCGTGTTTATAGACAGGATTTATCCAACTGGGCTATCAAAGAGAGATAAAAGTTGAATACGACTCGGTCCATCTATGCTATAATGCATTGGTATGTTGGCAATACTTAGGTATCTATACTCTCACACTTCCAAATATTGAGTGATTTAATAAATTTTTATGTTAAGATCATTTTATTTCGAGAATAAATACCAAAATAGTGAATGCATTTGCGACAAGTGCTTCTAAGCGGGCCATGATTTGGACCTGTGCCTCTTAATCGAAAGAAAATTTTATATCAAACTTATTTGTGACTCAATATTTGGAAGTATTTTAAGTGTCTAAACAGTCATATAATTATAAATACACATGCACACATATATATGCATATAAATACACATACACACATATATATCCATATAAATACACATGCACACATATATATGCATATAAACACACACACACACACACACACACACACACATATATATATATATATATATATATATATATATATATATACACACACAGTATATATGTGTATATATATATGTATATATATATATATATATATATATATATATATATATATATATGTATATATACGTATATATATATGTAAATATATATGTATATATAAATCATCTATATATATATATATATATATATATATATATATATATAAATCATCTATATATATATATATACATCTATATATACATATATAAATCATTTATATATATATATATATATATATATATATATATATATATATATATATATTTCCATATACATGCATATATTATACAATGTACCATCATATAAAATCACCAAGCACACATAAAATGCTATGATACAGCCTTAAGAGCTATTTTAGGCTAAACAGCAAATGAATACCAAAGAAAACACATATCATTCATTTAACCACATGTATTCAAAACCCTCATATAATTACAAGTAATCTTTTAATAGAAGAAGTGTTTGCTAAAACCCAAAGTAAATTGAAGGCTTTCGATGTTCTTTCCAGAAATGTTAAAGAAATTTTCAAGGGCTTTGAGAAAAGATTTTAAAAGCATATCTGCAGTTGTTTAAAAATGGAACTTATCTGTAATTACTCAAGACTTTTGCCCCGAGAAATTTGAACAACCCCAACATTTCAGAGGACGTTGCTAGGTTTCTATTACTCCCATGGTCTTAATTTATATATATCCATAACACAAAAAATAAAATTTCATGAACTTGGTAATTCACAGGTTATCCCAATACGATAATCATGAAACGCAGCCATGGGCACAAGTACTAAAAAAAAAAATAAGAAAAAAAATGTTTTATTTACGGAAAGCTACTAATAAGTTCTATATCCGAAATTATACAGTGCATTACAAGCAAAAGATTGAACCATGACAGGCACTTTGGAGTTCAATACCAGGAGACAATGATTTTAGTTATCACACAAATGCAACCCGGACTGCTTATGATCCGATTCACTACAAAAAATATTAAATTTCCCGGACGTTACTATATAATAAAATAGGATAAAAAAATATGTGTAAAATTTCGAAAAAAAAAAAATAATTAATGATATATCGAAAGACTTTCACGCAATTTTAAAAGATTGGTCGACGATGTGCAAAGATATTAACAATGGTCATTTAGGAAGAAAGGAATTTATATAACTAATATTTATGGTAACCCGATTTTACTTGTTGCTAATTTTCAAAAAAAATCTTCCTTTAATGCAAATTAAAGACGGGCACACGGTAGAGAGCATGCCTTCGCTAAGCCAAGCAATCTTATTTTGCTCCTACCTCCACTGCGCACTTGTACTTCCATATATTCCTTCAAAATGTAATGGATTTGTCCTTTGGTCATCCACTAAATGTCCCCCAAGTTTTGTTGAAATTCGTTCTGTAGTTTTTGCGTAATGTTGTTCACAAACAAAAAATAATTAAAAAAAATACTTGCCATTCACTTAACATTGCGATTATTTTCAAAGTACTGCAACGTACATGTACTTTGATGTACTTTATCCAAAATGTTAAAGAATCATCCTTGTGTCATATCCAACATGACTATCAATTTTTGTCAAACGCGGTACAGTAGATTTTGTGTAAAGTTGCTCACAAACAAAGAGAGAAATAAATACTGTAAACTAAGAAACAGACGACAGGGATGAATTGCAGGCAGGCACTAGAACAACCTGCACCCTAGTTGCAGGCCACGGGCTCTTGCGCTAAGGCAACCTGTAAAAATAATCCTTTCGTCGAATTGGCGAAGGCAATAAAAATTGTATCAAAAAGACTTAAGAGTTTGCTTTATCTGGCTAAAACTACAACATTCTTAAGAATAAGAAGACCAATTTTTGAGAAAAATACAAAATATTATGAAATACAAGTAGTTGAAATTTGAAAAAAAAAAAAAATAAAAAACACTAGAGCATTAGCAGTGTAAAATACATTAAAGCGTAGGCCTACTCTTGACCAATACCATCACTACACCAATTATATATAGTGTACCAGAGCCGTCAAAAATGACATCCAAATATTTAGATAGATATGCACACACACACATTCAACCCTTCCCCCATTTCCTAATTACAACCCGTTGGTTCGGCATATATATATATATATATATATATATATATATATATATATATATATATATATATATATATATATATATATATATATACATATATTTGTGTATAAATAAATATCTATATATATATATATATATATATATATACATATATATACATATATATATACATACATATATATATATATATATATATATATATATATATATATATATATATATATATATATATATATATATATATATATATATATATATATATATAAAGAAAAAAATTGTCTTACTTTGTAGGGGAGCTATTTCCGATTGAAGTTTCATTTTAGAGACAAAATTAGAAAAGACAACTGAGAAAGTTTGCAGAGATATCTCAAAGAGGCTCAGTGTATCTTCTGGTATATAGAAGTTTCTATGTTTGTCGTGACAGCAAGAAAATACATCATTCACTTGTGTTTTGGAAACATATGACAACCCCACTGACACCCTTATTCATTATTAGCACAACGGTTAAAGTTACGAACATCAGTAATGACCACAAACATCCACATTTAGTCAGTACACAAAGTTGTTCACTGCTAAGCATATTAGATTGGTAACATTTGTCGCATATGCTTTTAATATTGAATGAATTTGTGATAATGATAACGATTTTCTTTAGATAAATATGTTTTACTTGAATAGCTCTCCGTTAGATATTATTATTATTATCATTATTATTATTATTATTATTACTAGCCAAGCTACAACCCTAGTTGGAAAACAAGATGCTATAAGTCCAAGGGCACCAATAGGGAAAAATAGCCCAGTCAGGAAAGGAAATAAGGAAATAAAAAAATGATGAGAACAAATTAACAATAAATCATTCTAAAAACAGTAACAACGTCAAATCAGATATGTCATATATTAACTATAAAAAGACTTATGTCAGCCGGTTCAACATAAAAACATTGATAGTATTTGGTTTACACATGTTCATATATATATATATATATATATATATATATATATATTATATATATATATTTATATATATATGTGTGTGTATATATATAAATTATATTCATAAAATATATATGTATATATAATATATATATGCATACATATATATATATATATATAAATATATATATATATATATATATATATATATATATATATGGGTGTGTATACATACACACACACACACGTGTGTTTGTGTCTGTTAGAAGAGGACATGTAGTTATCAACCCGATAGCCATCAACATACTATTACAGACGCAAAATGTATAACATGCTATATTTTGCCTTATACATAAATAAGTCAATTTTGGTCCCCCAAATATTTTCTTGGGTAGTGGGGGATATGAAAAGGAAGAAGTCAGGGGGAGTTGGGCTTATGTATCGCAAGCACACATTATTATTATTATTATTATTATTATTATTATTATTATTATTAATATTATTACAATTATTATCATTATTATTATTTTTATTACAGCTAAGCTACAACCCTAGTTGGAAAAGCAAAGATGATTTGACACGAAAGATATCTGAGGCCGGAAGGATAAATAGAATACATTTATACATAAATGAAAACGCCATTAAAAATATCTGAATCCAACTGATTACAGAAGTTCGCCTTATTTTCTCTTTTCTTGTGCCGAGCAATAAGAAGAATGTTGGACCCAGACCTCTATCTGTAGGTCTTGGGTTGGTCCCACCCTCTGACGGACCCTCGAAAATATCACACGATCTAATAAAAAAAAAAAAATCATTAGCCCCAGGGTTGGGGGGTGAATGCAAGAGACATTACAAGGTGGAGATCATAAACAGAGAGGAGGTAAAGAAAAGAGAAAGAAACCTGGGAAGAAAAAGAGGTGTTGACGATAAAAGTAAAGAAAAATTGACAAATATTTCCACTATAGAGGTGTAATGTAAAAATACATGAGATGAAAATTATGAAAATGGTGGAAAATAATAAAATGGCTCATCAAAATAAAAACAATTTATACGAACAATACAAAAAAAACGAGATGAAAAATATTTTTTATTCAGAAAGATTCTGTAAAAGTAGAAAATCAATAAAGATTATTTCAAAATAAATAACGCAGGAAACAGGTTCAGATGAACAAATGAGAGAGAGAGAGAGAGAGAGAGAGAGAGAGAGAGAGAGAGAGAGAGAGAGAGAGAGAGAGAGAGAGAGAGAGAGAGGAGGCCAATATTGCACTGGCGGTGGTGGTGGATCATGAAAGAATGAATCCCTTGAGGGGGTCCTTCTCAAGGCGCCCCCACCCCACTTCTTCCTCCACCCACACCACAGGGGTCCCACCTCCCCCCCAACTCCTTCCTTCTGCGCAGTCGCAGAGCTGACTGAGTGACCCTCTTGGTTGTTCTAGCAACTGGAAATATCTCTTGAAACGGGGCTTGCAATGTCATCTAATCGATGTTCAACGGCAATAATTGAAGTGGCAAGAACACATTCCTCCTCTCTCTCTCTCTCTCTCTCTCTCTCTCTCTCTCTCTCTCTCTCTCTCAAGAGATAGAGAAGAAAAACTTGACAGCTTCGCTCAACTTTTATTGTATAAAACTTTCAAAATGGAAGGACCTCAAAGAGACAATTCTCAGTGACTATAATTCATTAAAGTATAAATGAATTATCACAGAAATATCACAGAAATGAAACCACCAACATACCAACATTTTAAGCCAGCAACAAGACACCTGACTGCCCATCTCCCACAACAACGGTCAGGATTTTAATAAGTTTTATTAATTTCTCCTTCGAGAAACAAATAAATGTACCGAACCCCCTGAACAGGAGACTCGGTCTCGCCGGAACTCCACCCTCAGCCCCTCCCCGACTTCCAAAAATTCCGAAGTAATTTCGTCAATAACAGGCCTTTTTGTTTTACGCATTCTACCCCACAATTATAGAAGGCGATGCAAACGAGCCACCTCCTCGGCTGAGCTCAACCAAATACATGCAGGGGTCGAATTCCTCGCCCGTGATCGCTCTCACTCCTGTCACTTTAATAGAAAAAAAGAAATGTTTTTAAACAATATGGTTAAACTATAGCTCACTAAATACCAAGTGCGACGGGCCATGTTACAACGGCAGAGCAACCGCAGGCTTTGGGCATGTATGATGAAGGGCCAAGGGAGAGAGGGTAGGGGGGTTTGGCCAGGATGCTGCTATTGGGCTGATACCGGAATTGGCAACGCTGTAAACCACTCGGCGCGGAATCCTAGGTATCTCTTGTTTCGGTGTTCACGCACCATAACAATGGTCTAAGTGAACGACTTAGAGTACGTTCTCCAAGAGAAAGGAACTATTGATGGCTATACAGCTATATAATGACACTGCTTATATGGACAGTACAGTATGGGCCGTTCTATTAATCAGTGGAAATGCGAAATAGCCCGTGTATATCATCAACCCACTCAAAGAATCGGACATGAGGTTACCCGCCTTCCCCGCCTCTCCCGACCCCCGAGTAAATATCCAGCGGTCGGAATTCACAAAAGCAGCTCAAGTCCTTCTCATCAAAGAAGAGAGAGAGAGAGAGAGAGAGAGAGAGAGAGAGAGAGAGAGAGAGAGAGAGAGAGAGAGAGATACTCTTCTTTGACACATTAAGAAACGATTTCATATTTCTAACCAGATGCGTATTAGCGCAACAGAGACCCGTAAGCTCCTCCTCTCTTTTCCCTCCATCTGCTTCCCACACTGCAATGGCAGTCAATAGGCTAAAAGCACGGCGCTTACAAATCTCGAAGAGTCGAAGACAGAGTTTCGAACCCATGGCGAATCAGGGTAGCCTTGGATAATGAACATGATATTAAGAGCCTATGATGCTCACCGGCTACATTACTCGTTCTGCTTCGCCGAACGCAATTTTAAGAGAAAAAAGAAAAAAAAATGTGAAGATCTGAAGTCTTTAATTCTTTTTCAATATTCGGCGATACCTTAATTTACATCTTAACACATCCATCAGTCAAGCACAACGTAAAAGCTAATTCCAGGGGATCCAATATGTAAATGTACGAATGTTTAACGGTGCATCTGTACCTCGGGATAATCGATACAGAAACTGCAAGGTTTATTGAGATGGGTCAAGTATGGACAAGAGGAGAAGATGGTGTTGTCATCTTTACTCTACCGATATTACCAAGTTACTAAAACAAATGTTAATACTCTCTGCTGCTTCCTTTACCCAATAATAACGACAATCTTTTCTTTTATTGCCTCCTACAAGAAACATGGAGCTCATTTTGAAAGAAACGTATCTGAAGTACAGATATCGGACGATCACTCTCTGAATGGCAGTCCCAAGAGACACCACCTCGAGTGACACACAAACGCCTGTCAGACTGATTGAACATCGCAGCGAACCTTCTCCATTTGTAAATATCCAGCAAATAAAAAGGGGTCTGGGTATCTCGGGCTATCGCTGGAGATAAGGGAGCACACGACCTGTGCGCAAACATGGCAACAATAGCAAGCGCTTACTCTTTTCAAATCCCTCATCATTCCTTGTCTCGCCAGCTTCTGCGTTCGAGCTGTTGCTGCTGCTGCTGCTTCTCGAAGGCTGGCGAAATTGCGGAACGCCAAAATGATTCGCATCCCTCACTGTCAGCGGGGAAGTGGTTTAGCTGTCAGGCCTCGAATGCATATAATCTCTCAAGTTGCATTCATAAACAAAAAAACGCACAAGATAATGTAAACCCGGTAAAATTCGGTTTCCTGAGAGTGTCAAGTACTAATATTAAAAAATATCACCTGTATAATAAAGAGCAAATGTTTATCTATCTATCTATCTATCTATACATAATATATATATATATATATATATATATATATATATATATATATATATATATATATATATATATATATATATATATATATATACACGTTATCTGAAATTTGCTATGATCCTACGATCTACTTCGATATTTGGAATGCCATAACTAAAGTTTGTTAATATTCATAACATTAGAAAATTTTAGTAAACAATTTAATATTTGTAAATTTGATAAAACAATTTAATATTTGGAAATTTGAGTAAACAATTTAATACTTTGAGGTAAAATCTACATTAGACTTCATGTTTACCTCATCATTCTCCGGGCTATCATCTGAAATCCATAAAGAACTCTTATTCATTAAACAGCAGTTATTGGCAAAACTTTTAAATCCATTGATATAAACCTACCACAGACTTATACATCGTTCTAAATAAACGGTGAATAAATCTATTATAAAAGAAGTATATTTCATGTTTACCAAAACATATTCTAATTACCTGGAGTTTAACATCCTTATCATGGTAATTAGTTTGGTAGGCTTCAAGTATTCTTGGGTACTAAAATCTATAACTATTTAGCATATATCAAAATCATTTCTAATTTTCTATTACCAGAGAGTCAAATTAGAACGAATCAATAAATCTATAGTCAATTTTTTTTTTTCGTGAGGCATATTTGCACCGACTCGCAGCGGTGCCCTTTTAGCTCGGAAAAGTTTCCTGATCGCTGATTGGTTGGACAAGATAATTCTAACCAATCAGCGATCAGGAAACTTTTCCGAGCTAAAAGGACACCGCTGCGAGTCGGTGCAAATGCGCCTCATAAAAATAAATTGAGTATAGTTGGAATATCTATAGTATGATATTTCTAATAAATTTCAAAATATCGATTACAATGCCTTAATAACTTGTGAAGCGTATAGTAATGGTATTATTCTATCTGTTTATAGGTAAATCTCTCTGCAAAAGCCCATTTTAGCGTACATTTAGTTTAATCTATAAAAAAAATCTATCTTTAACCCCAATTGAGTATAAAAAGCACTTTAACCAAATAGGCCATCAATTATTAACGTTTGAAATGAATAGAATAAACATTTTTGAAAAATAAACATTCTAGACGTGGCCAGGACCCTTATTGTGCCTGTGCTTTTCCATGCAAACACTATATATATATATATATATATATATATATATATATATATATATATATATATATATAAATATACATACATATCTATCTCTCTCTCTCTCTCTCTCTCTCTCTCTCTCTCTCTCTCTGTATATTTATATATATATATATATATATATATATATATATATATATATATATAAATATATATATAAATATATATATACATATATATACATATATATATATATATATATATATATATATATACATATATACATATATATAGTGTATATAATACTAAAAACTTACGATATTCATACACACAGACAAAAATTGAGGAAACATTAAAAAGAAGGACGAACCACTAAATTGATGAAAAGAAGACTTAAAACAGATGTTTGCTTTAAAGGATAAAAATGGAAATACCAACAATGGAGATAATAAATTGCAGAGGATTTCTATACAACGCTATACAATAGAGATTTAAGAAATAACTTCACCAGATGAAATAATGAAACACCTGAGCCGGTACCAAACATAAGAGTAGGAGAAGTAAAGAAAGTATTAAAAGGAATGTAAAGAGGCAAAGCAGCAAAGGAAGATGGGCTAACAATAGATTTAATAATAGATGGAGGAGATTTCACAGTATTAAAACTCGTTGAACTCTACACAAAATGTCTGCAAGAATGTTCTATACCTACAGCTTGGAAAAAGTTTATTTTCATACTAATTCAGTAAAAGGGAAACACAAAAGGCCTGAAAAATTACCGCCCAATAAGTTTACTCTCCAAAATATATAAAATATTTACAAGGATCATATTAGGCTGAATAGAAAGATAGATAAACTTTAATCGGGCAAGAGGGTAGGCAGGATTTAGAAATGTGTATTCAACAACTAGCCATATCCATGTACTTAACCAGCTAATGGAAAAATTAACAGAGTATGAAAAACCACTATGCATGACATTTATAGACTATGAGTAAGCTTTTAATTCTGTCAAAACTTCAGCAGTAATGAAAGCCCTTAAAAAGACAAGGGAAATGCAGCCACAACAAATAAAGGTTATGGACGAATCTCTTGAGACCGTTACTGAATATACGTACTTAGAACAAACAGTAAGTGTTTTCACAATTAAGAGAAGGATAAGTATGGGATAGAGAGCATTTCGTAAACACAATGAGATTATGAAAAGTAGAATGCTACTTTCCCTAAAAAGAAAAATATTAGATTAGATGGTCCTACCAGTACTAACCTAAGCATCAGAAACTTGGAGCCTTACTAAAGCCTTAAAATATAAACTAGCAACAACTTAGAAACCTATGGAAAGAATAATGATAGGAATAACACTAAGAGACAGGAAAAGAGCAAAGTGGATACGAGAGAAAACTAAAGTCGAGGATATTCTAACACGTAAGAAAAAGAAATGGACATGGGCAGGACATAATGAGAATGACATATAATATATTGACATTTAGAATAACAGAATGGGACCCTACAGATTACGAAAGAAGCACGGGAAGGAAGAGAAGACGATGGATTGACCAACTATGAAAGTTTGCGGGTGTTGTTTGGCATAGAAAGACCAAAGACAGACGCAAACACTGAAGTACATGTCTGAGGTCTTTGTTCTGCAGTGGAATAGTAACGACTAATAATTTTTCAGGCCTTTTGTGTCTCCCTTTTACTGAATTACAATTTACATACATACACGCACACGCACAAACACAAACACACACGCACACACACACACACACACACACATATATATATATATATATATATATATATATATATATATATATATATATATATATATATATATTTATATTTATTATATATCTTTCCATTGACAATGCATCTTTAACTGTTTACGACTAATTAAAAATTCTATGCGTCATATTCCTATTGCAAATTTACTTTCAAGAGACACATCTGGGCTGTTTCTTCTTCAATTGCAAAAATATGGTATATTTCGAGAAAAAAAAATCTGGTCTGTGTCCTCATCAATTGCCAAAAATGGCATATTCTCTTTAATATTTTGATGATAAATCTATCCCGAGGAAATCTTTTGATTCTTTCATTCTACATTTTTCCCTAGTATTTTTCTCCTGTCTGGTCTTTACTGCTGAATCTTATCTTAATTATCTTAATTTGTTGGACAGGAATTTACGGTCTATTAAATTTCGTATTCCTGATGTAGATAATAAGCCCTGGCACTGTCACTCAGTTGAGTTCTTTAAGGATGTTACACAAAATTCTTAATAATTCTGAACATTCTTCGGATTTAAAACTGTTCCATCCCGTAGGTATGCAATTAATTCTAACAGTCATGCCTTATCCATCATAAGGCTGAATACTGAAGCCATATTCTAAAAGATTTATTCCAGCTGTCACCAGATTGTGGAATTAACTTCAGCTGATACTTAAATAGGTGGAACTTAATAAACTAAAACTTGTTGCAAATTATTTTCTGTCAAACAGAAGGAAATAAGTTTCGTTTCATATTTCAAACAGGACATATCTGGTTAAGGAATGATCTTAATATATTCTGTTTTATTGTTTTTCATCCATAGTTCAGTTATTTGTTTTCTATTTCCATTTAGCATTCTGTGGTTTCCCTTTTGGAATCTTTGGAGTTGTAGTAGTCATACACACACACACACACACACACACACACATATATATATATATATATATATATATATATATATATATATATATATATATATATATATACATATACAGTATATATATATATATATACTTATATCTATATATATATATATATATATATATATATATTTATATAATATATATATAAATATAATCAGTTGTATATGTATATAAAACTCCTAAATTCTTGTATATTTTGATTCAATGATCCTAATGATTAACTATAAAGGTCATCAAGGTTATTGCTAATAAAAAAAGTCTTTATATATGCATACATATACGCATATATGATATTTATGCATGCATATATATACATATATATATATATATATATATATATATATATATATATATATGTATATATATATATAGTAAACATAAATATGTGTGTATACATATATATACATATATATATATATATATATATATATATATATATATATATATGTATATATATATATATATATAGTAAACATAAATATGTGTGTATACATATATATATATATATATATATATATATATATATATATATATCTATATATATATATATATATATATATATATATATATATATATATATATATATACATACAACTCATATTCCACATGAGGAATATAAAAATAAAAAATGTATGATGATAATGCTATACAATTTCGCCTGCCAATTAAGCTCGTATTGGAGTGTATGTTAAGAATTTAAAAAATATAAAACGTTAGCCTCAAGAAAGGCTTAAACTCTTAAAACTTAAATCTTAAATATCTTAGTGAATAACAGTTCAGGCTAAAACAGTCAATTCTAACGACGTACAATAGAATTAATACAAATGGCAGTTAAACACTTGATAAATACCAAAAACTCTATTTGGGTAACATATCACCATGAAAATGAGATTAATAAGCAATTAAAATATGATAGCTAATAAACAAAATGTTTCAATTTGCATCAATACCTCATGATATATAGAAATAAAAGCTTAATTCATGTTAACTTGAATATATACCATTTACCCTCTGACGGATAATGGAAGTGGATAATATTTCTGTAAATAAAATCTGCATTCTCAAATAAAATGTTTGATTAAAACCAGTCAATTATTTTATCTAGATGAACACAAATAACATAACTCGTCTTATTCTTTCTTATTTTATACTGGTGTACCCGAGCCGTCAAAAATGACGTCTAAATATTTAGATAGTGACGCACACGCACGCAGGCACGCAGGCTCAACCCTTCCCACCCCTCTCCCTTTCCTAACTACAACCCACTGGTTCGGCAATTTGTGGGAGAGTTTGGTTTATGAGTGTACCTCTCGGGGTCCCCCTCTCATCCATAGGGTGACAGGAAAGATACACACACTATATATATATATATATATATATATATATATATATATATATATATATATATATATACCAATGCACTTCCCCCAATTTTGGGGGGTAACCGACATCAAACAAATGAAACAAAAAAGGGTATCTCTCCTCTCTACGATCCTCTAAGCCTGACAAGGGACTCAACCGACTTCGGCTGGTACTGCTAGGGTGCCACAGCCCACCCTCCCCCGTTATCTACCACAGATGAAGCTTCCTAACGCTTAATCCCCTACTGCTGCTACCTCCGCGGTCATCTAAGGCACCGGAGGCAGCAGCAGGGCCTACTGGAACTGCGTCACAATCGTTCGCCATTCATTCCTATTTCTAGCACGCTCTCTTGCCTCTCTCACATCTTTTCTACTATCACCCAGAGCTTTCTTCACTGCTGCAATAACAGACCCCAAGTACTTAAACTGATCCACCTCCTCAAGTAACTCTCCATTCAACATGACATTCAACCTTGCACCACCTTCCCTTCTCGTACATCTCATAACCTTACTCTTACTCACATAAACTCTCAACTTCCTTCTCTCACACACCCTTCCAAATTTTGTCGCTAATCGGCCAAGCTTCTCTTCCGCGTCTGCAACCAGTACAGTATCATCTGCAAACAACAACTGATTTACCTCCCATTCATGGTCATTCTCGTCTACCAGTTTCAATCCTCGTCCAAGCACTCGAGCATTCACCTCTCTCACCACTCCATCAACATACAAGTTAAACAGCCATGGCGACATCACACATCCCTGTCTCAGCCCCACTCTCACCGGAAACCAATCACTCACTTAATTTCCAATCCTAACACATGCTTTACTACCTTTGCAGAAACTTTTCACTGCTTGCAACAACCTTCCACCAACTCCATATAACCTCACCACATTCCACATTGCTTCCCTATCAACTCTAACATACGCTTTCTTCAAATCCATAAACGCAACACACCCCCTTACCTTTTGCTAAATATTTCTCGCATATCTGCCTAACTGTAAATATCTGATTCATACAACCCCTACCTACCCCTACCTCTCCTAAAACCACCCTGTACTTCTAAGATTGCATTCTCTGTTTTATCCTTAATCCCATTAATCAGTACTCTACCATACACTTTTCCAACTACACTCAACAAACTAATACCTCTTGAATTACAACACTCATGCACATCTCCCTTACCCTTATATAGTGGTACAATACATGCACAAACCCAATCTACTGGTACCATTGACAACACAAAACACATATTAAACAATCTCATCAACCATTCAAGTACAGTCACACGCCCTTCCTTCAACATCTCAGCTCTCACACCATCCATACCAGATGCTTTTCCCACTCTCGTTTCATCTAGTGCTCTCCTCACTTCCTCTCTTGTAATCTCTCTCTCATTCTCATCTCCCATCACCGGCACCTCAACACCTGCAACAGCAATTATATCTGCCTCCCTATTATCCTCAACATTCAGTAAACTTTCAAAATATTCCGCCCACCTTTTCCTTGCCTCCTCTCCTTTTAACAACCTTTCATTTCCATCTTTCACTGTCTCTTCAATTCTTGAGCCAGCCTTCCTTACTCTCTTCACTTCTTTCCAAAAACTTCTTATTCTCTTCATATGAATGACCAAATTCCTGACCCCACCTCAGGTCAGCTTCCCTCTTTGCCTCACTTACCTTGCGCTTTACTTCCACATTTTTCTCTCTATATTTTTCATACTTCTCTACACTATTACTCTGCAGCCATTCTTCAAAAGCCCTCTTTTTCTCTTCCACTTTTACCTTCCCTCCTTCATTCCACCATTCACTGCCCTTCCTCATGCTGCCTCCAACAACCTTCTTGCCACACACATCACTTGCAATCCCAACAAAATTTTCTTTTACAAACTTCCACTCCCCCTCTAAATTACCAGTTTCTCTTACTTTCACTTCGTCATATGCCATTTTCAACCTTTCTTGATATCTACTTTTTACCCCTGGTTTTATTAGCTCTTCAACCCTCACTAGCTCCCTTTTACATCCACCTACTCTATTCCCCCACTCTTTTGCTACAACTAATTTTCCTTCCTCCAAAAAATGATCAGACATACCGTTAGCCATACACAAACACGTGTACGTCTTTCAATCTTCCAAACATTCTTTTAGTTATCTACACACAATCCATTAACTCCCTTTCTACCACTCTTCCATTTGCCACTCTTACCCATGTATACTTGTTTTTGTCTTTCTTTTTGAAAAAGCTAGAACTTATCACCATCTCTGTTCAACACATATCTACCAGTCTCTCACCACTCTCATTTTCACCTGGTACGCCATACTTCCCAATGATACTTTCTACCTCTCCAGCGCCCACTCTAGCATTTAAGTCACCCATGACAACTACATAATTCCTTCTACCCAGTCCTTCTACACACCTAGTTAATTCATTCCAAAACTCACTCCTCTCTTCTTCACTTTTCTCACAACCTGGCCCATACGCACTGACAAAAGCCCAACATTCCCTACCCAACCTAACCCTTACCCACATTAACCTAGATGATATCTCCTTCCATTCCACTACTTTACCTGTCATCCATTCACTCAGCAATAAAGCCACACCCTCTCTTAATCTTCCCCTTTCAATCCCAGACACTCTACCAGACATTTCACCAAACATCACTTCACCCTTCCCTTTTATCTTTGTCTCACACAAGGCCAATATATCCATCCTTCTATTCCTAACCATACTTCCAATCTCGCATCTTTTACTCTCTATCGTACTACATCCACGCACATTCAAACACCCCAAAACTAGAGTGCGAGGAGCAGTCACTCTCCCCCAGCTCCACCTCTTTGATGATGTCTCACAGGATTGTAAATAAAGGAAATGGGGTTCCCAGCCCCCGTCGTCCCGTCCCTTTCAGTCGCCTCTTACGACATGCAGGGATAACGTTGGTGCTATTCTAATTGTTTTTATGGCCCGCGGCCACAGGGGGCTATATATATATATATATATATATATATATATATATATATATATATATATATATATATATATATATATATATATACATATATATATATATATATATATATATATATATATATATACATATATATATATATATATATATATATATATATATATATATATATATATATATATATATACATATATACAGACGCTTTCTCTTCATTATATAGCGTAGATATACGATTCAAAATTCATTTTCAGAGCGACTTCCCAGACCGTCCAAAAACAAACTTCTTGGTTTACAAGGTATCTCTTAAAAATTTCCATATTTTGATTCAGAGTTATTTAAAATATCATTTGGCCAATATGAATTACAGTTTTGCATTAGCATAACAACGTTTTCTTCACATTATAAGAAATAAAAAAAAAAATTCTTTCTCTCATGTCATCTTACTTTAAAATGTATAACCAAACAGTAGGGGCTTGCTGAGATTCTACACAACACTTCCACGCCTTAGAATCATTAGTAAAACTTTAATTCATAATAATAAAAAAAAAGGCACAAAGTAATTACTTAGAAGACACCATGTGGGTTTAATCCTAACAAGATGGATGTAAGTAAAAATTATAAAGAATATGAGACTCTGAATTGATGAATGGGAAGAGAAGTGGTTAAAAATTGATGATTATGATGAAACTATGGATGAAAGAAGTGATGAAATACTTGAAATCTTGAAATAACAGAGGGAAGGAGAGGTAGTGAAACAATGGAAGAAAGGAAAAGTGGTAAATGACGTAAGACCTTGATATGACTGATGGAAAGAAAGTTGAAAAATGTAATATGGTGTATGGAAGGAGAAGAGGTCAAGTATGACCCTGGAATACTGGATGAATGAAAAATTTAAAGAATGTATGGGAAAATAATGAGATAAAAAAGTGGTGAAAAATGTATGATCCTGAAAATATGGAGGTAAGAAGGTGAAAAAATTTTATCTTAAATAATGGATAGAGGTCGTGAACAAAAATGGATGATCCTTAAACAAAAGGAGAGAGAGAGGTGTGACGAAAATGCATGATCGTAAAATGGTGGGAAAAGTGGTGAAGTGTATGATACTAAAAGGATGGAATGAAGAAATGCTAAAAAATGTATGATCTTAGAAAGTCAAATGGAAGTTGGAAAAATATATGACCCTGAAATTGTGGATGGTAGTAGATGTAGTGAGAACTGTATGATAGTAATATGATGGTAGGAAGAAGCGATAGAAATGAGTAATTCTAAAATGATGAAATGAAAAAGGGACGGAAGGGGATACAGGATGCTGGATGGATGTAGAAGCAGTGGAAAATTCATGATCCTGAAATAACATAAGTAAAGAGATGATGAAAAATCTATAATCCTGAAAAGATGGATGGATGAAGTGTTGGAAAAATGTATGATCCTAAAAAAAGGATGGAGGGAGTGGTAAACAATGATAGAAATGTGATAAAAATGTAAGAACCTGAAGTGATGAATATAAGGAGAAATTAAAAATGTAAGAACCTGAAGTGGTGAATATAAGGAGAAATGAAAAATGTAAGAACCTGAAGTGATGAATATAAGGAGAAATGAAAAATATAAGAACCTGAAGTGATGAATATAAGGAGAAATGGAAAATATAATAACTTGAAGTGATGAATGTAAGGAGATATGAAAATTGTAAGAACCTGAAGTGAAGAATATAAATAAAAAATGTAAAATCCTAAAATAAAGGCTACACCGAGAAGTGATGGCAAATGTAAGATACTGAAATTATTGATGGATGGAGAAGTGGCGAAAATGTATAATCCTTAAATGACAAATGGGATAAAAGTTATGAAAAAGAAATGTATGATCCATAAATGATGAATGGAAAGAAAAATGCTAAAACATTTATGATCATGAAATGAAGTATGGAAGGGAAAGCCGTGAAAAATGTATGATCATAAAAGAATGGATGTAGGAAGTGACGCAACATATGTATGACCTTGAAATGATGAATGGCAGGAAAATTTATGAAAAAAATGTATGATTTCGAAATGATAGAAGGGAAGGAGAAGTGGTGAAAAATCTATGACCCTGTAATGATTTATAGAAGAAGGATTTTTAAAAAGTGTATAATTGTGAAGGGAAGGATTGAAGAAGTGGTATAAAATGTATAATTTTAGAATGATAAATGTAAGTAATAAAAAAACTATGACCCTGAAATGATGTATGGAAGAAGCGCTGAATAAAAGTATGATCCAGAAAAGATAGATGAAAGAAGTGATGAAAAATATATAATCTTTAAATACTAAGGGGAAGTAGCAGTAAATAATGCATGATCCCAAAAATAAATGATAAAGAGAGAAATGATGAATAATCTATGATCCTGAAGTGATGAACGGAAAAAATTGCGAAAAATGTATCAATCTGAAAAGGTAGATAAAAGAAGTGTGAACAATGTATGGCTTTGAAAGATGGAAAGGAGAAGTGAAAAATATTAAAATCCTTAAATTATGAATGGAAAGAGAAGAGAAAGATTTATAATCCTAATATAAAGAATAAAAGAAGTGATGAAAAATTTAAGTTTCTCAAAAAATAAATATAAGAAGTGGTGAAAAATGTATGACCATTAAAATACAGATGGGAGTAATAAGAAGTGAAGAAAAATGTGGTCTTGAAATGATGGATTCAATGATAATTGTATGATCCTGAAATAATGGATGGCAGACAAAACAATGGAAATATCTTATATTGAAATGATGGATGTAAGGAGTGATGAAAATGTATGATACTCAAATGTTGAATGTATATAGAAATTAGGAAAAATGAATTATCCAGAAATGGTGCACGGGAGGAAAAAGGACAAAAAAATTATGACCCCGATGAAATTATACATGGAAAGAGAATTGATACGAAATGCATGATCTTGAAATGATGTAAGGAAGGAGATGGGATGGAAAATGTATGATCCTGAGATGATGGATGGTTGGAGAATTGAGGAAAATTGTAAGATCCTGAAATTATGAATGATGAAGTGGTGAAGAAAAACATATAATTATGAAATGATCAACAGAAGGAAATGAAAAGATGATTGTACGGAAAAGTGAAAAATGTATAATCCTGAAATGATTGATAGAAGTTTTAAAAATTTATGGCCCTGAAAAAGGGATACAAAGTGAAGTGGTGTAAAATGTATGACCATGAAAAAATGGGGAAGATGAAAAGATGAATGGAGGAAGTTGTGATAAATGCATGACCCTTACATGATAGATGAAAGAAGTGGTGAATAATGTAGGACCCTGAAATGATGGATGAAAAAAGGAATGATGAAAATTATATGATCTTGAAATGATGGATGGAAGTAGTGGCGAAAATTGTATAATCATAGAAGAATGGATGGGAAAAAGTTAAAAAAAAAATATATATATATATATGATCTTGGAATGATGAATAAAAGAAGCCGGGCAAAATGTATGATCCGGAAAAGATAGAAAAGATGTTAGTAGGAAGAGAAAAATCTAAAATCTTAAAAAGATGGAAGAAATAAGATGAAAAATTCATGATCATGGAATGATGAATAGAAGTAGTGAAAAGTGTATAACAGTGATATGATGTATGGAAATACATGCGGTGAAAAAGTATGATCCTCAAATTATCTATGGAGGGAGAAGGAATGATAAATATATTTTTCTAAATTAATGGATGGAAGAAGCTGTCAATTTTTTTTTTTTTAAATCTGAAAGGATTGATGGAGAAAGATGAACAATGTACGAATTTGATAAGAATAGGAGACGATAAAAATATGAGGTCCAGAAATGATGAAAAGGGGGTGAAAAACATAAGATCCCTTAATGATGAATGGAAGGAAAAATGATTAAATTATGTAAAACCCTAAAATGATAAATATAAGTACAAGTGAAGAAAATGTATGACCCTGAAATGATAGATGGAAGTAATAATAAGTGATGTATAATGTAAGACCTTGAAATGCTTGATCCAAGGAGAGATGGTGAAATATATGTATGATCCTGAAATTATGGAAGGCAGAAGTGAAGAAAAAATGTGAATCTGGAATGATGGTTGGAAGGGAAAATGATGAAGAATGTATGAAACTGAAATGATGGGTATAAGAAAAATATGTGTTTCAGGCATGTTTAATGGAATGAGAAGAGGTGAATAAGGTATGATTCTGAAAAGATAGATGGAAGAAGTAGTGATAAATGTAGGAATTGAAGCATTGATAAGTGACAAAAAATTTTGAAAAACTAAATAATGGTTGGACGGGAAAGTGATGAAAAATGTAAGATCCTGAAATGATTGATAAGAGAAGTTTTAAAAATTTATAACCCTGAAAAAGAGATACAAAGTGAAGTGATGTAAACTGTAGGATCCTGAAAAGATTAATGGAAGAAGTTGTGATAAATGCAGGACCCTGACACGATAGATAGAAGAAACATGAAAAAAAAAGAATGATCCTGAAAGTATGGATGAAAGAAGTGGTGAATAATGTAGGACCCTGATATGATGGATGAAAAAAAGAAGTGATGAAAAATATATGATCTTGAAATGATGGATGGAAATAGTGGCGAAAATTGTAGGATCATAGAAAATGGATGGGAAAGAGTTTGAAAAAAAATATATATGATCTTTGAAAGATAATTAAAGAAGCCGGGCAAAATGTATGATTCTGAAAAGATGTTAGCAGGAAGAGAAAAATCTAATATTTTAAAAAGATGGAGGAAATAAGATGAAAAATTTATGACCATGGAATGATTAATAGAAGTAGTGAAAAATGTATGACAGATATATGATGTATGGAAATACATGCAGTGAAAAAGTATGATTCTCAAATTATTTATGGAAGAAGGAATGATAAATATATGATCCTAAAATAATGAATGGAAAAGGCTGTTAAAAAATTTAAAATTCTGAAAAGATTGATGAAGAAAGATGGACAATGAACGAATTAAATAACAACAGGAGACGATAAAAATATAAGGTCTAGAAATGATGAAAGGGTAAGGTGAAAAATATAAGATCCCCTAATGATGAATGGAAGGAAAAATTATGAAATTATGCAATAACCTAAAATGATGGATATAAGTAGAAGTGAAGAAAATGTATGACCCTAAAAGGGTAGATGGAAATAATAACAACTGATGCATAATGTAAGACCTTGAAATGATGCATTCAAGAAGAGTTGATGAAAAATATGTAAGATCAGGAAATGATGGATGGCAGAAGTGATAAAAAAAAGTAGTTTTGGAAGAAGTGATGGAAAATAAGTGATCCTGTAATGATATATGCAAGGAGAAGAATTGCAAAATATATGACCTTTTCTTCATTCCATCACTAGAAGAAAATTGAAAAAATTTTAGAATTGTGAAGTGATCGATGAAAAAAAGTGATGAAAAATTTATGATCTTGAAAAATATATAACCTGAAATGATGGATAGAAGTAGTGTTGAAAAACATATGATCATGAAAAGACGGATTAAGAAGTGATTAAAAAAGTATGACCCTTAAATGAATGATGGAAAGAGAAGTAATGATGGCGAAATATTTATGATCATAAAAAGATGGACAGAAATTTTTGGAATTAATATGATCTTGGAATAATGTAGGGAAGAAGTAGGGAAGAATGTATGATCCTGAAATTATGGATGGAAGAAGTGATGAAAAATGTATTATCCAGAAGAGATATATGAAAGAAGTAGGAGAAAATGAATGATTCTGAAAGAAGTTGTAAAAACTGGTGAACTATGTATGACCTTGGAATGATGGATAGGAAAGTTATGCAAATGTAAAACCCTGAAGTGATGGAGAGAAGAAGAGCTGAAGAAAAATTTATGACCCTAAAATGATGTAAGGAAGAGAAATTGGTGAAAAATATAGGATTCTCAGATGATTAATAGAAGGAAAACGGTTAGAAAATGTATGATTCTTAAAATATTGAAGGAAGTACTGATAAGTGATTAAATTGTATAATCATGAAATAATGGAGCTAAGAAGAAGCTATGGAAAATGTAAGGTACTAAAATGATGGATGGCAAGATATGTGGTGATTTATGCATGATAATGGAATGTTGGATGGAAGGAAAAGTGCTGAAAATGAATGATCCTTAAATGATGGATGGAAGGAAAAGTGATGATAGATGTATGATCCTAAAATGATGAATGGGAGGAAAAGTGATGATAGATGTATGATCCTAAAATGATGAATGGGAGGAAAAGTGATGATAAATGTAGGATCCTAAAATGATGAATGGGAGAAGTGATGATAAATGTATGATCCAAAAAATGATGGATGGAAGGAAAGGTGATGATAGATGTATGATCCTAAAATGATGAATGGGAGGAAAAGTGATGATAAATGTATGATCCTGAAATGAGGGAAAAAAGTAAGGATGAATTATGATAATTTATGATTCTGAAATGATGGATAGAGTGGGAAGTGACGAAAAATGTATGATTGTGATATGAGAAATGGAAGGAAAAGCAATGAAAAAATGCATGCTCCTGAATGATATAAGGAAAGATGAGTGATGAAAAATGTAAGATCCTGAAGTGATGGATAACAGAAGTGATGAAAAATTCATAATATTGAAATGATGAAGGGAAGAAGTGTTGAAAAATGTATGATGCTGGAACGATGGATGATTATACATGGCATTTTTATGCTTTGATACTTAATATGCCTTTCTAACCCTCTAGTGGGCAAGTACAGTATACTTTTTTCACCATTTTTACAAGCCTAACTTGGGGGGCACTCTATAGAGCGCAGATCTCCGCTGCAGCAGCTTATTTCCCAACCTTGACCTTTCACCTTGACATGTATTAATTGGCGTGGATTTTCATACACTTAAATATGAACCAAGTTTGAAGTCTCTGGGACAAGGATGTCCAAACTTATGGCTGATTACGTGAATTGGACGTTTTGCTTGACCGTGATCTTGATCTTTGACCTTCCAAAATTTAATTATTTCCAACTTTTTACATAACAGAATCCCAGCAAGCTTCATTACTCTACAATTAATAGTGTGGGTAGGTAGCTATTCACAAACGCATAAACAGGGGGTAAAACATAACCTCCTTCTAACTTCGTTGGTGGAGGTAATGAACGTAACCTATATGGGGTACATCCCACCATATGATTTCAGCCAATAGGAACACACTTAAAGTCTGTATTCGCTAATTAGAGGGTGCTATTATCTGCACAAGAGTGAGAAACAAAGATGAAGAGAGTCTGCGTCTACTCCAACCTTTCTAGCACCTACATTTGCCAAGAACTTCTGTTCTCTGCCAGACTATGCCACCATAACTTACGGCAAGTCACTGAAATCTTCGCATAGTATAGCTATATAACTGTTTCATAGTGATATAACTGACAAATAGTCTTTAGCTAGAGGAAATGGGTTATATTGTTTCGTGCACATCATCGGGATTTGTGCCTGAACTCCAAAAAAACTATGCTAGTGCTAACAAGCTGAGCCACCCGAGCTACGCTAGTTCCTGCCAGTTTGAGCAGCCCTGACTATGATTAAACACGCAGCCTACATTGTGCACATTTGCTTTTTTTTTTTTTTTTTACCAAAAATCATGAAAATATGGGCTACATAGTGCACAACTGCATTGAATTACTGTTAAGTTATAGTGTAATTATTTTGATATTGTTATGTTAGGCTTGCCTAGTGATACATAGAGCTTGTTTATTTTTTCTTTGTATTTGACAGTGATACTTTAACAAGAGTTTTGTTACCCTTTGAGCTTCCAACACATTTTTACTGTTTTAGGGAAGCCAAGCCCGAGTGGGTGGCTTCCAGTAATGGCAATGAGAGTGAGATCAAAGTCAATAATACCCACGTTTTAGAAACTTTTGATAATGATAGCATCGACCCCGAATTTTTTATTGATATAAACGAAGTAGAGCTGTTACCTCAACTTGCACAGAGGAAGAGTCTGCCCTGGAAGTCAGTAGTAAGACTATTATCATCGGTCTCAAGACCCTGAAGAAACCACACGAGTCTGATTTCTATGCAGACAACTGGTTAACCAGTATCGGTTCCGTGAAGGACCTCAAGGACCAATTTGGTTGCAGATATGTGGGCACTGCAAGGACCAATAGGACTAGTTATCTTCAGCTATATCTGTCAAAGAAATGGAAAAGAAAGCTGTTCCTAGAGGATACCATGAGGCTTACTATTCTGAAGGAACTCTTGCTATTCAATGGAAGTATAACAAGGTCGTCACCATCCTTTCATCAGATGCTGAGGTTGCACCAATGAAGTTAGTTCTACGTTATAATATGGAACAGAAGACGAAGGTGTAGTACAATGGAAAAATGGGTAGCATCAACAAGAGTGATATGCTGACCCACCTTTACAAGATTCCACTGTGGGCAAGATATTAGTATATAAAACTCTTTGGGTTTTGCAATGCCTCCCTCCTGCATATGAAAGACAGCGAGTCCTGAAGGAGACGCCCATGCCAATAAATTCCTTTTAGTTTGACATCTCGCATGTTGCAAAAAGTCAAAAGACCAGGACACCAGTGATGCATCTCAGCGGGGATAGAAAGTAATCACGCAACACAAGAGCCAGTCGCATGACACCAAAGAGTGACATATGCTCGTTTTAGTCACCATCAGACAGACTTATAAGTTGTGTGCCAGGAAAAAAAGATCTACCATCTACTAAGTGGCCCCTACTTATGGACACCAGGAACTGTTTCATCCCCTTACATTGATTTCCATACAGTAGTCCCAATTCATGTTCTAGTCCCCCGTCCTCATAGAGCTAGTAATACTAAGTATTTTATGTTTGCTCTTTGGCCAGTTATACCTTAGGCCCCTATTTTTATTGCAATGTTCGTTTTTTTGGCACAGTATTTGTATATTTTGATTTCATAGATTAGTTTATGCTTCAGTAGAGTCATTTTGATGTTTTCTACTCTACTTAAATATTTTAATCTATTGTATGTGTTTATACATTAGTACAGTGATTTTGATGTTTGTTTTTCCTTTATTTGATTATGTTGATCTCCTGTATGTGTTTGTGGTACTGTAGTACAGTCATGTTTATGTTGTTTTTGTACGGTACTTGCATATTTTGATATTATATCTGTATTTGTGGAGCCTTATTATAATTATTCCAATATTTATTTTGACTGTACGTGTATACTTTGACCTCCTGTACTTCATTACAGTCATTTTGAAGACATTTCTTCACTGTAGTTATATATTTTAGTCTCATATTCGAGGTTGTAGTCCTTTGTACAGACATTTTCATGTTTTTTTTCCGCATTTCTTACATACCTTGATATCCTGATTGTGTTTGTTGTTCTTTACTCAAGTCATTTTTCTGTTCTGTTCATGTGATTATTATTAGTTTGGAAGCTTAGCAAGATAATAATTACTAACCAGTAATTCCTCAGTCTCGTTTCTGTTTTCTAAGTGTTAGTTGATAAATGTAAGATGTAATTGTATATGCCTACTTTTTACATATTTGAATATATCATAGCACTAAAACGCAATCGTGCTTGAGTAGAAATTTCCACTAGTGATTGAAAAGCATATACATTTTTTTTGACCAATTTAAAAAAACAATTAAAAAGATCTGGTAAGGGGAGCTCAGCAGTTTGTTTGGTACTACTTGATGAGGTAAATTTTTTCACATTTTTTTACCAGTGTAAGGCACTTTAGTCCGCAAGGGATTAGTGTGCTTCCTTGTAATACAAGCGCGTATTTCTAAGAGGGGTTTCCCATATTTCCATTATTTCTACAAGTCTCTGATAAAGGATTAAAACATGAAATTTCTTGTGATCGGTCAAACATTTTTGGTAAAACACAACAGTTTAGATATTCCATTTTGTTTTGCTTTGTGTACTTTGTTACTATTCACTAATTACATCAAGTAGAAGCGGCTCATCATTAAATATCCTTTGCAATTCATTACTTAAAATTTCAATGATGAGGCTAGGAGAAGACCCACTTACTTCCATTCGAAACAAAATCCTTGTGATTAACACATTCATAGCCAGCACTAAAATCAAGGATAATCATACCAAGTTCCTGACCACAATCAGGTGACTTCTGTGCAGTAATGGGAACTGTAAGAAGGGCACCACATACTCCATGGCCTTTGCGAAATCCAAACTGCAATCTACGTAACAGATTATTACCCTTAGCACACCTATTTAGACGTTTTGCCAAAACACGTTCTAAACTTTAGATAATATGGTAGTTATGGAAAAGGGGCGGTAATCAGAACGACTAGACCTGCCACAAACACATTTAGCTAATGAAGAAACGTTACCAATTACCTAACAAGTGCGAAAAGAACCTCTTCTTGCCATCTAGCAAAAAATAACAGACTACTTAGGAGCTAAGAAATCAGTTGTCTTTATATATATATATATATATATATATATATATATATATATATATATATATATATATATATATATATATATATATATATACACATACACACGCACAAAAAAAAAAAACGGAAAATACCATTTGGGTTAACACCTCCTTAAGTATTGAAGATGATCGAGTTTCTCAATACTCAGTTTACTGTCAAACACATCAGCTAAAATGGCTACCTTTTTCTTTGGACAGTGAGTGACAGAGCCTTCTGGTTTAGGCAAATGAAGCACTGTTTTGTCTACGCCACACCATACAGATTCTAGGGTAGTCTACCATTTATGTGCCTGTGTTGTACCAGAAAACCTTTCATTTATGGTGAAATTATATTCAAAGGGTCCTGTTTCTCCAAATAAGCAAGTCCACTACCATCACTGAGCCAGGGTTTGTACTTCATTGGGCATCTTAGCTCATGAAAATGGATAGGCCTATCAATTATGTTAGCCAGATCTACAAAATGCCTATGTTCCTTCATTGGTTAATTTCTTATACTCTCACTAGTCTATACAATATACAATTGTTATCTCCTCTCGCTTTCTTAACTAGTCCATCCAATTTCAGCTATTCATTTGTACTAATCATTAAGAAAAAAATCATAATCGTATAAATATATTTACTAATATTCATTAAACATAATTACACAGATAGCTGTAAGCAGTCATCAATACCCAGACGTTAAGCATTTTCACTTTTATCAGGGAAAACCTTAAATGTCATATTCTTCAAAATTGGATGAAATTTAAATACGCTGATGTATGAAATTTCGTATTAAATCACTTTGCAACCACCTGAAGGTTACTTCAACTCTGTACTTTTCACTCTCAAAAAAAGAACGCTTTGCATCAAATCTCTCTCTCTCTCTCTCTCTCTCTCTCTCTCTCTCTCTCTCTCTCTCTCTCTCTCTCTCTGTCTTAAGTGTAAGAATGTAGAAACACAACAGCCTAATTAGGAGAATGCAATCCTCCAGTTTAGGCACGTCAGGCTACCCTTCTGTAGATTAGTACCAGTGTCTACTGGGGTTAAGAAAATGGGCGTAGTTAGCAAACTTACCCCTAAAGAATTGGTCAAATCCAAGAAGGTTATGCCCTTCTGTTGTCACCCCTTTACAAGATAATAGGAAAGGGGGAGGAGCTGGGAAGGGTTGATTCTGTACGTGTGTATGCATATATAAATAAATAATTATCCGTCATTTTTGTCAGGTCGGGTACACTAGTGTGTG
This sequence comes from Palaemon carinicauda, assembly GCF_036898095.1. Taxonomy (NCBI): domain Eukaryota; kingdom Metazoa; phylum Arthropoda; class Malacostraca; order Decapoda; family Palaemonidae; genus Palaemon; species Palaemon carinicauda. The sequence goes on from NC_090725.1 coordinate 68,036,192, forward strand.
TGCATATACATACATACATACATACATACATATATATATATATATATATATATATATATATATCTATTACATATATATACATATATATATATAAATATATATGTATATATATATACATATATATATATATATATATATATATATATACATATTATATATATATACATATATTATATACATAACACACACACACACACACACATATATATATATATATATATATATATATATATATATATATATATATTACATCATATATACATATATTATATACATATATATACAAATATATATATATATACATATATATACACATATATACATATATATATACAGTATATATATATATATATATATATATATATATATATATATATATTATATCATATATACATATATTATATACATATATATATATACAAATATATATATACATATATATACACATATATACATATATATAGACAGTATATATATATATATATATATATATATATATATATATATATATATATATATATATATATATATATATATATATATATATATATAGTATGTACCGTCAGTCACAAATACACAATCAACAACATACTAAGCGATTAACAGCCAACTTGCGCTGAGTGAAATTAGAATACATTCGACCAAAACACAATATAGCAATACTTTTTAATGATCATTGTGAAGAATAAAACCCTTCGTCATTATCAGTAATTTTTCAATGACTATTTGATACACTTCTGGATAGCAACTGGTTATCATTTTCCTCACTCCCCCATAATAAAACAAATAAAATTATCACCTTTGATGATTACAAAACGATGAACTCACAAAGACATTATCATAATCACTCATGTACACACTCAAATAGTATAAAACACGGGTTTATCTCGTTATCACCGATTGGACGAAATTTATGCACTTCAAATAATAATAATAATCACAATCATCTGTAAACAATATCTCCAAATATCACCATTAGCATGACACGAATATCAATACTAAATGCACTATTATCTGTTAAGCTTCGATATAAACAATTGCAACAATCAGCTTGTAACACTACATTAGTCTAGAGAGCAATCAAATGACTGACTTCTCCTGCTGATGGGTGCAGAAAGAACTCGGCAGAACTCTAAGAGAATCCTTTCCCCTTTGAGAAAGTCGTGAGAGAGAGAGAGAGAGAGAGAGAGAGAGAGAGAGAGAGAGAGAGAGAGAGAGAGAGAGAGAGAGGAGGGGGTTGAGGAGGGGGAGAGACTTTATAAGGTAAACGCGACACTGAATTATAAATCTAAAAATACTATTTTCAGGAAACCTAGAGAGAGAGAGAGAGAGAGAGAGAGAGAGAGAGAGAGAGAGAGAGAGAGAGAGAGACTTTATACATCAAAACGAAACGTATTTAAATTTAGTTACATTTTTCAGAGAGAGAGAGAGAGAGAGAGAGAGAGAGAGAGAGAGAGAGAGAGAGAGAGAGAGAGAGAGAGACTTTATACATCAAAACGAAACGCATTTAAATTCAGTTTCATTTTTCAGAGAGAGAGAGAGAGAGAGAGAGAGAGAGAGAGAGAGAGAGAGAGAGAGAGAGAGAGAGAGAGAGAGAGAGAGAGAGAGAGAGACTTTATACATCAAAACGAAACGCATTTAAATTCAGATACATTTTTCAGAGAGAGAGAGAGAGAGAGAGAGAGAGAGAGAGAGAGAGAGAGAGAGAGAGAGAGAGAGAGAGAGAGAGAGAGAGAGAGAGACTTTATACATCAAAACGAAACGCATTTAAATTCAGTTACATTTTTCAGAGAGAGAGAGAGAGAGAGAGAGAGAGAGAGAGAGAGAGAGAGAGAGAGAGAGAGAGAGAGAGAGAGAGAGAGAGAGAGAGAGAATGGTAGGCAAGCCCAATCAAAAGGGAGAGTGGGCATCCATGCCCGTGCCAACAGATTGGGCACAAAAGATAAAACTGCCCCAGAGGTGAAAGGAGGAATTAATACGGGTACGTGCTTCGCTTGATTTTTTCTTTTAATGAGATAATTATGTGGGGAAGGAAGATTAAATTCTAGTTCGACCACTAAAATAATTGAGAGAGAGAGAGAGAGAGAGAGAGAGAGAGAGAGAGAGAGAGAGAGAGAGAGAGAGAGAGAGAGAATGAATGAATGATTTAAAGTTTTCGGGCATCCTGGAGAGAGAGAGAGAGAGAGAGAGAGAGAGAGAGAGAGAGAGAGGATTAGATTAAAGCAAACAGGACTAAAAAGTGTTTAACTGAGTTACTAAAGCAAAAACATTATACGTTGCGATAAAAAAGTCTACATTAACAAAACATAACAATAAACACACATACTTACATACAAATATACACACATTAAGTTTATCCATGCGCACAAATGTTCCAAACTTGCCTTGTTCGTTAACGGACTTGAAAATATATACTGTAATCATGTAAAGCCAAGCAGTAAATGATGTATCTGGTAGTAAATAGACAGTAGTGGGTCACAGCTAGGGCAGAAAAATAGGACATAGGGCAAAGAACCCCATCCTATTAGGGAAGTTGATAACCCCGAAGGATAATACTTATTACATTTAGGATTACCCTCTAAGGAAAAAACGGCATATATGTACACATACACATACGTATGTATACAGTATAGCCTATATGCATATACAATATATCCACAACAAATGCAGCCGTTCCTGTTCTACGGTTGGACAATGGCCTCAGGAACGTCAATTCATGTTTGGGCTTTGGCCAGTTTTCATTGTCACATTTGCCAGTGCAGATTGGTGATAGTGGGAGAGTTTCGTTTGATTGCTTGCAGCAAATCAACCCAGTATGAGTGGCCCTGACTAGTACAGTATAGCTTTGCTGATCATGGCGATACATAAACCCTTTCACCACGTTATGGTATCCCCATATACAGTATATATATATATATATATATATATATATATATATATATATATATATACTGTATATATATAATATATATATATATATATATATATATATATATATATATATACTGTATACAGTATATACTGTATATATACATAAATATATATATATATATATATATATATATATATATATATAATATATATATATATATATATATATATATATACATACATTATATTATATCTATCTATCTATCTATCTATATATATATATATATATATATATATATATATATATATATATATATATATATAACTACATTCGAGGCATTCCACTGTTGATGGATCTATTGGACAATTATGAAGATAATTATATACTACAGTACTGTATCGCCCGCCAACTCCCCCCCCCCCCCCCATAAAAAAAACCTGACCAACAGAACATTATCTGATTTTCCGAAATCATTTTCCCAATACGTAATAAACCTTTTAATTCAAATCAGATAAGATCCTTCTAATGGTGTTTAGTTGGTTATTTCAACTGAATTCAAAGCATACATTTCAATTTTTTGAAAGTTATAATACCACTACAGGAGTAAAAGTAATGGTTATTCTCGGAAATACTATTCAAACCTGTTTCAATTGTGAGAGAGAAATGGGACTGGCAATTGAACGTCTGAATGAAGACGGCGTCAAAGCCAAAAAGTGAAGAAAATGAAAAGGAGAAGAATTACTTCAGGTAAAAAAAAAAAAAAAAAAAAAAAAAAAAAAAAAAAAAAAAAAAAAAAATCACAATCACATGGATTATTCCACAGCTTGATATAAAGGGATATATAAGGCCGCTGAATCTACTATTTACTCACCAGTGAAAATGTCCCTGCCTGGTGATCTGATGGACTGGGGTTCGAGACCCTCATAAGCTCTATAGCTTTTGTAATGTCAGTAGCCTTGCCATCCTTGTGAGTTTAAGGGAGCCTATAGATCTACCTGATGAGTCATCAGCAGCCATTGCCTGGCCCACCCGCGTCCTAGCCTGTTGGAAAGCGGCTTGGGCACTGATTATATGCATATATGGACAGTTTCTAGGGCGCTGTCCATGTCCCTTGCCTCTGCCATTTAAAATCTTAAATTAAGAAGAAACGGATGTACGATGTGGTCTATTTGCTGTTACCATCCGAAAAGAAAGAAATCTCAGGTTACTAATCCTTCTCTAAAATGATATTCTAGTTTACTCTTGATTTGTTCCAGTCTAGGTCTGCACCTCTCCCCACTGCTTCTTATGCTAATATAAAGAAATTGATAAAAATACCTTATTAAATTGTTAAAAGTTTAAGTACATTAACGTGTTGCACGAATGGATCAATAGCGGCTTCGATTTCCCGCTATTTGGTAGTTACATATAAGTGATACTGTCACATGAATACAAATTTACCTGCTTTACAGAATATTAAAACTTCATACTGAAGTGAACAATAACATTCTTTTATGTTATCAGACTAGAATAACGTTTAATTTTGGAATAGAGAACAAATATTCCGTGAATGAAACAATTTTTAAACATTTCAGAATTCATGAGAACACAGCTCAGCTAAGAATACTAAGCTTGAAATATACTGTAGGTAATAAAACTATAAGAGACATCACAAACGTTCAGTATTTGTATGAAAGATTAGTGACTGCTCATTGGCGTTGAATGTTATATAATCTTTGTTTTCTGCCTGGGGAAAAATTGCAATAGTTTCTAGCAAAGACAGTAGCCTATAAATGGCGTATTTTGTATTTAGAAAAATAATGCACACATTTTATGTCAGACGTGAGGGCATTAAATGAAAACGACTCGTTTTCAATATATCTTTTGTGGAGTCATATCTGAATTTTATACTATGCGCTCTCCTTTTATTTCTATGTTTATAATCTCTTTCCCACATTGCCTACTTTCTTTTTCACAGAACCACTGTCGCCATTCAGCCGACATGACAATCACAACACTGTCAGCGGCAGAAAGGAAGAAAGAATGAAAGAAAAATACGAAAGCCGCTATTAGTGACGTAAATGAACCAATCAGCTGAGAGGATGCGAAAAGGGGCGGAGATAATAACAGCACATTTTATCATGCCCCGCCCACAACTACGCCCTTCAATTCTACTGATTTCTATGGCCTCTTTTTATCAAACGGAAATGGATCAGTCAAATTGGGTCCTTTGAGGCCTGATTCAATCGTCAATCATGCCATGAAAGGTAAAAGAAATAAATTATTTAAGATATCAAGAATAAAATCTTGGCTTTGAAATGAATTGCTATTGAAAACGAAATACCCGGAACTTGCGTATGTAGAGATCAAAATATACACAGAAATTAACGCGTATGAATAAGGTTCCTTAATATTTGTGTTCATATATATATATATATATATATATATATATATATATATATATATATATATATATGCGTGTGCTTATGTATAAACCTATACACATATATTATCCAGAATATATAGATACACACACACACACACACACACACACCATATATATATATATATATATATATATATATATATATATATATATATATATACACACATATATATATATATATATATATATATATATATATATATATATATATATACAGGTTATAAATTATATATACATGTGTGTGTTTGTGGCTAAATTCGTGTCATTCATTAAAAACTAAACAGACAGCTTCAATACGGCTTTTTTTCCTCCAGTCAAGATTTGAACTAACACCTCCCATCTACTCCTAAGAATGTATATATATGATTGTGAAATTAAAGCTTTTTATACGACAAATCCCAATAAGCATAGAGTGCATATCTTGATACAAATATGCATTATACACAAATCGAGTATTCAGCTATGTTTATTATTATTAAAAGGTACGAGATTAACTCAGCCTAATGAATCAAACCTAACTCTTACAGAGATGGCATCAAAAATTTACGATAACCTGAAGTTATGAAAAACTGAAGGTGGGGGACATTAATTCTGCATTCTTAAAACAGTTTACATATTGAATGTATCATGTTATTTATGCCTAAATGTAGGTCCGTATTACCAACAAAAGCAGGTATCTAATCACTTCCTTGGTTGCAATCAGCTAAGTTGCTTCCATATAAACAACGAGTATCTTGATGGCTCATCTTCCAACCTTACATAAGATTAAAGACTCTTAGAATCATCTGCGAAGCTAGAACCAAATGGTGGATGGCATAGTCTAGGAAGCTCTGAATGCAAAGGGAGCTTAAAATAAGACTTTTATATACAGCATACAACCTAAGTACAGATTGAATGACAAGTGCCGAAGATAGAGAGATCAGGAATAACAATTAAAATCAATCTCAAGTTTTGATCAAACAAATTACACACAGATTCAGCAGGGGAAGAACAGAGAGGGGAATAGCACTAAAAACACAAGAGAAATAAAACAATTTTCATTTGATAAACAGTCTCAAAATATTGAAACAAGTACAGAGATTTACAACTGTAGAAGAAATTGACATGATTTGTTTATCAAAAGTTAACTTGTTATTATGAATGAAATCTAGAATAAATATAACAAATTGTTTTTGGTTAAAACATGCTTTGAATGAAAATAATTGACGAGGAAAAATACCACTGAGCGTTATAGAGCATAGCATCATTCCCCTTTATTTGTCCCTACACTCAATTATATCTTCCAAGAGATTAAGAAATCACAGGTCTAAATTAATGAGAGTAGCATCACCTGCACCACTAGCATTATTTCTTTCAAGGTCAAATACATGTCGCATATAATTAATGTAAAATTATAGTGGGTAAAAACATTATCCTGGTGAACACCAGCCCTAACATTCATGTAGTCAACATAGGCGGCCTCCCTCAAAAAAAAAAAAAAAAAAAAAAAAAATTCTATAGTAATACTGAAAGGCTTGCCACCATCTCAAGGGTCTCTTGATAAACACAGTAATGTAGTGCCACTAAGCCAAGCTTAGCAGGTAAGATGATGAATGTGGCAATATTACTGATTTTATATCCATAGAACCAAACTTTTTCAAGAGAACTTATAATAATAATAATAATAATAATAATAATAATAATAATTATAATAATAATAATAATAATTTCACTATATTCTAATTTCTCCATATGTATAAGACCTGTAGCCAACCTCCACGTGAAAAATAAAATAAAAGGTAAACACTTACCATATCCCATTTGAAGAAAATTTAAGCCAAGCTATAAACCAGAAATATAGAACCAATATCCAAATGATAAAATTTTCCGTGTATAATAGTAAAATAAACTGCTAATCAAGATTAAATAGATGCAAGGCGATAATTAATATTTAATGAATAAAACCTAAGGTATAAGAGGAGAGAATGAAAACTTCAGATTTGTGAAATCCTCAGCTAAGAAAAATCACTAATGGAAAGGCGTCGCTCCTCGTAAGACAGCTATTTTCGCATTCCCTCGCGGTGCGTCATAATTATTATTACAAGGTAATTATAATCTCCCACTTTCACTGACGACCTTAAAAAAATCCAATAGGTAAAACCTGACGAACCACTCTTTCGTGATACGTCTCTCTCTCTCTCTCTCTCTCTCTCTCTCTCTCTCTCTCTCATCGTCCATTGTGCTACACCCGCCCGATACAAAGGCAGGTGTGGGGAAAGGGATTGGAAGTTTGGGCGGCGTGGGGGAAGGCGATGGGTGAGTAAATGGGTGAAACAAGCCAGGAAGGGTGAGAGAGTCCTATCGAGTAGTTGGGAGGTGAAGGAGGAGGAAGAAGATAGGTAGCAAAGCGCAGCCAAGCGTGACGTCACAACATGGAGTCGTGACTGGACGGCGTGAGGCACCGCCTTTCGGTGCCACTCGTAGATCTCCTTCTTATCGCGTTGCATCTTCGTCATCCTTGGCACAGAGGCACTTTCTCCAAGGGGAAAGGGCGAAAAGGAGAATGCCAGAAGCACTCGGGTTCAGGTCAAGGGTCACAGGCTATTCATTATAAGAAAAATTTCATCGGACAAAAATTTTACACACGTATGAATTGCAAGGTATGAAAGTGCCCTATTTTACTCGGTGTAATAAACATTAAATAGTTAAAGCTACTCAGCTCTTAGCTTAATATTATAACTAAACTGTGTAACAAAATGTATGATTTGACGCATGATATATATATATATATATATATATATATATATATATATATATATATATATATATCTATATCTATATCTATATATATCTATATATATATATATATATATATATATATATATATATATATATATATATATACATAGTATATCATCAGTCTTCAAGAGACGAAGAACAGACAATTAATGAAGAATGGTGTGATATTAAGAAAATATATCAATCAGTTGGTAGTAAAGTCTTGGGACACGCAGTTACAAGGAGAAAGCCATAGTTATCAAATGATGCTTGGGATACAATAAAAAGGAGACAAAGACAGAAATTGATTGTTGAAAGTTTTCGAGGAAGTAGTGAAAATTATAAGGTAAAACATGCTAAATATTCCATTATTGATAGTGAGGTCGAAAGAAAAGCCAGGAATGACTGGAGAGAATATTTAGACAGTAAAGCAGATGAGGTTGACTATGGTATGAATTCAGGAACTGGCTATGGTGTAAGAATTGCTCATAGAATTTTTAATGAAATATCTACTGGGGCAAAGAACGAGAAGCATATACCCATCAAAAAGAGAGATGGCTCTGTTATAGCAACAGAAGATAAAGAAAGGCAAAGTTGGATGGAACACTTCTGTGAGGTCATGAATAGGAGATATGAAGGGAATAATTTTATTGATATACATGAAGCTAATGAAGACCTTGATGTGCCCATGAATGAAGTCAGTGTGTTTGAACTCGAAGCTATCCAAAAAAAAAAAAACTAGATGCAAAGCCCCAGGATACAATGGAATAACTGCCGGGATAATACTAGCCGAAAATTAAGTGACTCCCAGACTACTTACAAGATTATTTTGTAGAATGTGGCATGAAGGGGCAAAACCTGATGAATGGGAGTTAGAAGGGTTAGTGAACATAGCAAAAAAAAAAAAAAAAAAAAAAAAAAAAAAGAGAGACCTGACTAACTACAGTAATTACAGAGGCATAATAACACTTACGTCAGTTGTTATGAAGAGTAAGATTGATGCAAAGCTGAGAGATGAACAAGCAGGATTTAGAAAAGGTAAAAGTTGCACTGACCAAATTTCCACTTTGAGGCACGCTGTACAGCAATGCGTAGAATATATAAATCACCCTTTGATGGCATTTGTGGACTATGAAAAAGCCTTTGATATTGTGCACTGGCCTATTTTGTGGAGAGTATTGCATTATTATTCATTTCTTCTCAAATATGTAAATTTCATTAAGTCTGTTCATAAGCAAAGCAAGTGCAAAATTAATGTTAATGGAGTCATATCAAATGAATTTCCAGTAAACAGCAGAATACTCTAAGGGAATGCTTTGTCACCTATGTTGTTTATCCTTCTCATGGATTTTGTAATACGAAAAACAGTCAGAGATGGTGGAGAACGATTGGACAGGATTGGTGATATGAATTTAGCAGACCTGGAGTATGCTGATGATGCTGTCCTTGTTAACAAAACACCACATGATTTGCAATGCTTGTTTACCAGAATGCATTAAATATCACACGAATTGGGCTAAAGATAAATAGAAGAAAGACAGAGATGATGAGAACGGAGTATGCAATGGAAGATGAAATATCATTGGAAGGAGAAAGAATTAATTAAGTAGAATCATTTAAGTATTTAAGATCTATTATCTCCAATACAGGGTCTTTAGAATTAGAGTCTAGTGAAAGATTAAAAAAAGCAAATCAAACAATGGCTAGATTAAGTAAAATTTGGAAATCAAATCACCTGAAATTACATTTAAAAAATCCGACTATATATCAGTTTAGAGAGATCGGTGTTACTGTTTGGACATGAGTCATGGTGTGACAATGTAACAATCTCCAATAGATTTAGTAGGTTTGAAAACAAACCCTCAAAAGGATACTGGGAGTTGAATGGCTGGGCAGGATTAGAAATGAAACTATAAGAGATAATACTCGAATGCCATAAGTGGATGAGATCAGGATGAGGGGTGGATGGAGATGGCTTTAGCAAGCTTTTTGCACTTCCCAAGAGAGATTAGTTTACCAAACGTTCAGCTTGGCTCCACAAGGTCCTAAAAGAGTTGGAAGACCCAGGCCTATAGAGCTGAGGACTATGAAGCGCGAAGATGATGATGAATGGAGAAGTATTGAATTAAAAGCTCAAGATAGAGACGCCCTTTGTGTCAATAGGCGTAGGAGGAGATGATGATGATATCATCAGTCGTTACTATTCCGCTGGAGAACAAAGGACGCAGACTTATCCTTGCACTTGCGTATGTTTATGGTCTTTCTATGCCAGTTCACACCTGCAAATTTTCTTAGTTCGTCAATCCATCATCTTCTCGTCTTTCTCTTTTTTCTTTTGTCATCTCTAGGGATCTATTTTGTTAATTTTAATGTCCATCTATTATCTGTCCTGCCCATGTCCATTTCTTTTTCTTACATGTTGTTAGAATATCATATACTTTAGTTTGCTCATGTATCAATGTTGCTCTCTTTCTGTCTTAGTGTTATTCCTTTTATTATTCTTTCCATAGCTCTTTGAGTTGTAACTGGCTAATGCTGTAAGGCTTTAGTAATAATCCAAGTTTCTGTTGGATAAGTTAATATTGGTAAGACAATCTGATTAAATACTTTTAATTTTAGAGAAAGTGACCTTTTACATTTCATGATCGCATTTTGTTTACCAAAAGCTCTCAATCTTATGCTTTTTTTTTTCTTTAAATTTCGGTCTCGTGTCCTTGGGAAAACTTACTGTACGTCCAACAGTAAATACATATATTCATTAACAATCTCTAGAGGTTCGTGCATAACTTTATTAGTTGTCTCTGCATTTTCATTGAACATTATCTTAGTTTTACTCATATTCGTTTTCAGCCTATTTCTGCTTTCTCTATAGATATGCATATATAATGTATACACACATATATTTCACACGTATAGAGACAAGAGTGTAAGGCATCAGATCTTCAATGTTATGTACTGAAATTAGTGAATTATGAAGCAACAATATAATAAGAATTCTGGTCCATGTTTACCAGCTCTATGTTGTTTATCCCAGAGATTCAATTAATTTACTGAGAAATAGTTTGGAGGCGATTCGTTTTTGGCAATTGTTTAACATGGAATGAATTTATAAAAAATTGTTAGTGTAAATTAAGCATGGAAACAGTAAATTACCTTCGCGCCTCGAAAGAACATAAGTTTGTTAGATTATACTTGATTATTTAATTGATAGGTTACTCCAAGGGTTTAAAGTTCTCTCATGAATAACTGAGGCAAGGGCTAGTGATACTGCCATAGAGATAGATCATTAATAGACATATGATAAGCGCCCAAGCCCCCAATCTACCCAACCTAGGACCAATGAGGGCCAGGCAATGGTTTCTGGTAGGCTTCCCCAAAAACCCATCCTCTTGTCACAAGGATAATGAGACTGTAGACCCTACAAGAAACTATCAAGTTTGTGCGGGTCATGAACCCCAGTCCAGCAGTTTGCTAGACAGGGGCGTTTCCAATAAGCTACCACAACTCAAGACAGCATCGACGTAAAAATAAAATAAATCATAAAAATGTTCATCTATATCGATTCTGTTAACAAAATCTGTACTAGAAAGGAAATGCAAAGGATATTAGTTTTACTTCATCCGTAAAAAATCGGACATTATTAAACTAGAGAATTGTTCAAGTTTAAAGGCCGCTCATGAATGGCAGAGGCAAGGGACCTTATCAAGCATGACAATGGCCTCGAGACTGCCCACATACACATATGTTCAGCACCCCTGCCCCCTCTCCACCAAAGCTAGAATCAGGGAGGGCCAGGTAATGGCTGCTGATGACTCAACAGATAGACCTAAAGTCTCCCCCCATCCCCCCAACCTTAGCTCACAAGAATGGTAAGATTGTAGGCACTAATGGCACTAACAAGACTGAGCGGGACTCGAACCTCCGACTGGCAAACACCAGGCAGAAGCGTTACCAATCAGGCTAAGGAAAACCCTCTTCGGACACAGTAACTCCGTAGGGGCTCGTATTGACAGGCATGCTATGTGTGGCCTGGGAGATATTGCGTGACATTACAAGGACTGACAGATAGAAATTCTACTCTTGGAGAAAACCAAAAGTTCGTCTCCAAATTACGGACAAATAACGACAAGAATCACTGCAACAAAACTTATTCATTTTTCTACTACATTTCCTTCATCCAGAAAGCTTAGTTTCCTGATAACACTTAATTTAAAGTAGGAGTACTTAAACGATTAACTAAATGCCCAAAGTACAGGAAATATGACAGATTAAACGACATTCATTTAACTGATGTTGATTAGATATCATAAGGAAAATTTTCAAATTTAAAATATATCTTTAGTATTTCACATATGTGATAAACATCGTTCCTCAAAGGATACAAACATATACAGCTTAATCATATGTTATCTTTTCTTAAAGTTATCATTTATAGCAATATCTAATATGATGCGTCACAAATGATATACTTTCAAAAATGTCTTCTGAGGACCTTGGAAAATAACACGATCTGAATAACAGTTTAAAAGTTTAATTTCTTTGTGCTGTAAATTTACCTCCATAAATTGCCAAGCGAAGCTTCACACAACAATAATAATAATAATAATAATAATAATAATAATAATAATAATAATAATAATAATAAAAACTACTGATAATTCTAAACGCCAGAGTGAGAGAATCAGGATCTGCATGTTAGTGCCAGAGCTAAGGGAAATTTATTTACCCAAACGAGTGCAAAACGTCTATGAGTAATTTCTGTTTCTACATGGTGTAAGAGTCTTACAAAAGTGAGTCTAACAAAATTCCAGTAGTGGGGTGGGGGTGTATATAATGATGTAATCAACATGACCGCCAAGCTATGTGTATTTGCCACATTCCATGAATCTTACCTTTTCAGGCATTTATGCTAAAAGGATAAAATTTGTAACAAAATGTTGATAATAAAATAAAAAATACTCATTTATTTACAAAAAATTTTACTCAACGTTAATGATTTCTAAAATTTTACAAAAAACTTAGAAAATTGAGATTCTCGTTTGAAATATGTAAGGTTTAAGGTTGATTTTCTCTGAAACCAAACTGTTTATGAAAAAATCACCTCACACAAAAAAGTTGCCTTTTCCTGTTAGGAATCAGAATATATAGAAAAACATGGGGTTTTGAGAAATCTTAAGGGACATATCTATGAAATACTTGTTTTAGTCAGATTTTGAGAACTGGATCATTTTATAAGAATTACAAAGTAGCTTTGAAATGCTTGCACTGGTCATGCTTTGTGTTAATAAAATATCTTTAAAACTAGTGTGGGCACATACACACACACACACACACATATATATATATATATATATATATATATATATATATATATATCTATATATATATCTATATATTATATATGTATGTATATATATATATATATATATATATATATATATATATATATATATATATATATATATATATATATATATATATATTTATGCTCGTGTGTACAAACACGACATATGCTTTAATAAACACCTCTGATAAGACCTTGGTTGCCTGGAACCCACGTCACTAGGGGGTATGAACTCCACATGCAGGTGCCTTAGTCCACTGCACACTAATATAAGGCACTTGCTTGAGGAGTACTAACTCCAAGCGACATGGGTTCGAGCCTTTTAAGGTTTAATCAAAGCTCATATATTTACAGCATTTATATATATATGTATATATATATAATTTTTATATATATACATATATATATATATATATATATATATATATATATATATATATATATATATATATATATATCACTTCTGTTTCAGTTTGCATGACTGTAGCAAATGTTAAAGATATGTGCTGAAGACAGGATTTGTATCATCCATCCTAGAATTAACTGATTTAACATGGAAAAAAATACTACATATGCGTCTTCTGACAGATTTTCATTCTTTAAAAATCAAATGTAAAGTTTCCTCTGCAAATCCCTTCTATAGAAACATGGCAAATCAAACAGTAAAGAAAACAATATCAGAGCCTTCTCAAGAACGTACTGTGAGATATTCCAACAGACTCATTTCTAAAATCAATAATAAACACAAGTATTTTTTGAAGAACTTTGTATCATTTGTAGATTAAGAAGGAAAACAGTCAAAGGAAAGTAAGAAGCAGTTAAGAAGTGTAAAACTTCAGATACTGAGTTGAGTATCTAACATTTAGCAAATTTATTTAGACTATAACGTTATGTTGAACATTGTAGATGACGATTTTGTTCCAATCGAGGTATGATACCATCATTCATGTAGCAAAACGTACCTCAAGACAGCATTTTCCCGAAAAAGTGATAACCAATAAAACACCCCGAAAAACGAACCAACAGAAACACAACATAGCTAGTCCATAATTTATTTGTTGTTTCTCTGCAATTTCATTGAACATTATCTTAGTTTTGCTCATATTCATTTTCAGTCCTATATTTCTGCTTGCTTTCTCTAAGCAAATCTTCTATCATCTTTTGTAATTCCTCCCGTTATTCACAAAACACAACTATGTCATCTGCAAATCTTGAGTTGTATAATAAAGAGCAAGGTCTGCCTATATATATATATATATATATATATATATATATATATATATATATATATATATATACACACACATACATACATATACATACACACACACACACACACACACACACACATATATATATATATATATATATATATATATATATATATATATATATATATATATCTTAGCCCTACGTGAAATAAGTTGTAAGGGGATTGGTAAGGAATTCTTAAACTAAGGGAATATACATACATATATATATATATATATATATATATATATATATATATATATATATATGTATGTATATATATATATATATATATATATATATATATATATATATATATATATATATATATATATACTCGGGAAGGACAGATGGATTTGGAAGAGAAGGGGTAGGGATCATGATGACAGCAAAGGTAGAAAAGGCATTAATCGAGTGGAGAGTTGTAAATAGTAGATTGTTACTTGCAAAGTTTAAATCAAAGCGATGCAATATGAGTATCATAGTTTGCTATGTACCAACAAAAGATTCCCCTGAAGAAAGGAAAGATCAATACTATGAAGAACTACAACGTAATAGATGAGATCCCAGAGAAAGATATGAAAATTGTGATTGGTGACTTCAATGCTAAAGTTGGAAGGAATAATCAAGGCATAGACAATGTGACGGGTGCTAATGTTCTTGGCGAAGTTGTAAATGAAAATTGAGCACATTTTATAAGTTTTTGTTCAACAAACACTCTTGTTATTGGAGGTACTCTTTTCCAGCACAAGGACATACACAAATATACATGGATTTCACCATGGGGCAATTAAATGATTAAATGGATCACATAGGCATTAATAATGAAAGAGGAATGTAAAAACTATAGAGGTGCAGATATTGGTAGTGAGCACCAGCTCCTCATTGCCACACTGAAATTAAAATTGAAGGTGCCCAACGGAAATGAAGAGAGCATACCTAGGCTTGATACAACTAATCTTCTAAAAGATGAACACAGAGAAACATTTGCAATAAATCGATTTGCAGTCTTGGAGACCTTAAGAGAAGAAGAGCAGACAATTAATGAAGGATGGTGTGATAATAAGAACAAATACAAGTCAGTTGATAGTGAAGATTTGGGACATGCAGTTACAAGTAGAAAACCATGGATGTCAAATGATACTTGGGATACAACAACAAAAAAAAGAAGTTTTAGAGGAAGTAATGCAAATTAAAAGGCAGAGCATGCTAAGTATTCCAGTACTGATAGTAAGGTCAAAAGAAAAGCCAGGAATGACTGGAGAGAATATTTAGACAGGTAAGCAGACGGGGCTCACAAAGCTATGAATTCAGGGACTGGCTATGGTGTGAGAATTGATCATAAAATTATTACTGGGGCAAAAAAGAAAAAGCATATACCCATCAAAAAGAAAAGATGGATCTGTTATAACAACAGAAGATGAAGAAAGGCAACGTTGGATGGAACACTGCATTGAGGTCATGAATAGGAGATATGAAGGGAATAATATGATTGATATACCTGAAGCTGAGAAAGACCTTGATGTGCCCATGAATGAATTCTATGTGTTTGAAGTCATAGCTATCCTTAAAAACTTAAGAGATGGAAAGCCCCTGGATACGATGGAATTACTGCTGAGATGATATTGGCGGAAAATGAAGTGACTCTCAGAATACTTACAAGATTATTTTGTAGAATGTGGCGTGAAGAATCAAAACCTGAAGAATGGGAGCTAAGAGTGTTGGTGAAAACGACAAAAAAGGACATCTGACTGATTGCAATAATTACAGAGGCATCACATTTACGTCAGTTGTCATGAAAATATATATTATGATCATTCTAAAGATGCTAGAGCGAAAGATTGATGAAAAGCTGAGAGATGAACATGCAGGATTTAGAAAAGGTGAAAGTTGTACTGACCAAATTTTCATTTTAAGACATGTGGTACAGCAATATGTAGGATGCAGAAATCCCCTTTGATGGCATTTGTAGACTATGGAAAAGCCTTTGATAGCGAGCACCGGCCAATTTTGTGGCGAGTCTTGCATTATTATGGAGTTCATCTCAAATATGTAAATTTGATCTAGTCTGTTCATGAGCATAGCAAGTGCAAAGTTAATGTTAGTGGAGTCCTAGCAAACGAATTTTCAATGAACAGTGCAGTACTCCAAGGAAATGTCTTGTCATCCATGTTGTTTATCCTCCTCGTGGATTTTGTAAAGCAGAGAACAGTTGGCGATTGTGGAAGAGGATTGGACTTGATTGGTAATAGGAAATTGGCTGACTTATAGAGTATGCTGATGACACTGTCCTTATTATCAGAAGACCATAGGACTTGCAAAGCTTGCTTAACAGAAAGCATGAAATATCACATGAGGTTGGACTCAAGCAAAATAAAGACAGAGATAATGAGAACGCAATATGCAATGGAAGATGAAATATTATTGGAAGGAGAAAGGATTAGTGAGGTGGAGTCATTTAAGTATTTAGGATCTATGATCTCTAATAAAGGATCTTTAGAATTAAGTTTAATTAAAGATTAAAAAAAATCAGACAATGGGTAAGTTACGTATAATTTGGAAATCAAATCGCCTAAAATTACATATATATCAGGCTAAACATCAGTTTAACGAGATTGGTGTTACTGTATGGGCAAGAATCGTGGTATAACAATGAAACAATATCCAACAAATTTTGTAGATTTGAGAACAAAGCCCTCAAAAAAGAATATTGGGAGTTAAATGGCATGGCAGGTCAGGATTAGAGATGATACTATAACAGATTACTCGAATGTCATATGTAAATGAGATCATGGTGAGAGGTAGATAGAGATCGTTTAGGCATACACTTCGCACTCCCCAAGAGAGATTAGTTCATCAAACTTTCAACTTGGATCAACAAGGCACTATAGGAGTTGGAAGACACATGCCTACATGGTTGGGGACTACGAAACGGGAAGTAGAGTTGATGAATGGAGAAGTATTGATTTAAAAGCTCATGACGACTGGCAAAATCTAACCGAGGCCCTTTGCGCCAATAGGCATGGGACAAAATGATGATGATGAGCCTATGATGATCATATGATGATGATGATGATATAAATATATATATATATATATATATATATATATATATATATATATATATATATATATATATATATATATATCTTTCCGGTTACGCTCACGTCCCTCGGGTATAGGAGAAGAGGGAGTAGCCATACCTTGGAGAGAGGGGGCATGTGTGTGTGAACATATAAATAGTCAACTGTCATTTTTGATGGGGTGAGTACACTTGTATACAAATAATGTGTTATAGCTGCAGTTCGTTAGGCGACGTTAAGGAAAGTTTAGCCTGGTAAGTATTTGGTTGAATGACCTTTAAGAAAAGACAAAAAATTGTGAGCAATGGCATCTGTATAGATTCCATAAGTCCCAAGACGATGTATTAAATTGTAATTCCACCCTTCGACTTTCAGTCGTAGCACAAACTTTGTACATCCATGAGTTTCGGCATGGGGCTAGCGACCTCATCCCATAAATACTTGCTGAAAATTTAAAGGGTTAAATCTTCAGCCGTTATCCCTTCTGGGGAAAACAAGGTTTATATTGTACTAATTTATATACCGTATGCACAGTGAAAGAAAGATTCATTAATCTTGGATAGTTTTTCGTCTACTTACAAAAGGTAAGATTTTCAAAATGGGAAAGTATGACTATTTTTTAGTTTGTTGATAGTATTGCACTATGACAAACAACATATAAAAAATAATAAACAAACACCAGGGTTGTGGTGGCCTACAGGAAACGTCCCTGCCTGGAGATCTGCCGGACTGGGGTTCGAGTCTCGTCCAAGATCGATAGTTTCTTGTAGTGTCTGCGACTTCACCATCCTTGTGACCTGGGGGACCCTACAAGTCTACCAGCTGAATCATCAGGAGCCATTACCTGGCCTTCCCTGCTCCAAGCTTGGGTGGGCATGGGCGCTGATCATATGTATATATGGTAAGTCTCTATAGCACTGTCACTGTCCCTTGTCTCTGCTATTCATGAGTGGCCTTTAAATCTTTAAACCAAGACACGTTTTTTATATAAATTCAGTTAAAAGAAATAACAGATAAAATTGTGTTTGAAAGACACCCAGACATCAACACAGTGCATTCAATAACAATGGTCCATTTAACAATATTGTGAAAGGAAAAGGAAATGTACAAAACAAATGAAGGATTTGCTGACCAATGAAGTGTGGCTGAATCTGTTGCATCATCGTATCACGTCTCGTATCTCTCCACCCGATCTCCCTCAACCTCTGGCAAAACCACTACTTTCTTCTCCTCCTCCTCCTCCTACTCAACCCTGACCCTACCCCAGACCCCAGGACGCAATTATGACATTCCACAATTACTCTACGAAACATGGACACTCATCTTGAACTAGCAGCCCCAGGCCTCTTTAGCCCCCCCCCCTCCATCTCTCTCTCTCTCTCTCTCTCTCTCTCTCTCTCTCTCTCTCTCTCTCTCTCTCTCTCTAGACTAGTTATAACATATTTCTACTTAGTAAAACGATCCTAGATATACTCTCCTATCAGTTGTACTGTCCCAGTTCAAGGCATTAAAGAAAGATTTAAACTAGAATATCGCAAATAACCATCAAAACGTCTATGGAAACTGTGACCAGGCACTAAGGGTACACAAGCAAGTGGTAATATATTGATAAATATATTTCCAAAAATTATAGGAGACCCAAGGAGACACGCAAAATAAGGAAAACACATAACCCAGCGCAAGGATGAAAACTCCGAGATAAAATTTAACAAGAAAACAAAAGACGTACACGGGAGAAAGAAAAAAAAACACCCAGAGTTCGATTCAAAGACAAATAAAACACTGGAGATAACACTTGAAACCCATCAAAGAGAAATCAAGTCAGCAAAGTTATAAAATGGAAAATTACCTTTCAAAGACGTCGAATAATTTAAGCTACGTGTGATGGAATTAGAAACGAGAAAAGCATTAACCAAAGGCATATTCAAGCTAAGGAAAATATCAAATAGGGGATGAAACCCGTCCAAACCATTAAAAAATCATAAACAGCATACTGTTGTTAAAACATTTTTTACATTGCAAACAGTATATGTTACGGCAGACAATGAAAGAATAGTAAGGCATATACTGTAGAGAAGCAATGTCATTAAACTAATCAAAAATACAGACAAAAGTAAATTGGTAAAAGTTTTCGAAAGAATATTTATTCGTATTCACACAAAAAAAGCAACACAATAACAATAAAACAATAACCATATGAATTCAGAAAATAAAATCAAAGCTGACAAAACGACAAAAGTAATTTTCATACGAAAAGAGATGCATCGGTGCAATCACAATAAGAAATACGATTTAGACACAACAAATGCAGTAACAAGGAGAGAAAAAAAACCGTCGCTTAAAAAGAGAAAAAAAAACCAAGAAAAAAAAAACGTACAAAAGGATGATAAACAGCAAATATAAAATAATGGAAGGATCCAAAAAAATATAAAGACAGGAGGCAAATAAGGAAATTAATAAACAAAGAGAAAAAGATGATAATAGATCTAGACAACTAATGATGCACAAAAAGACTCCAACGCAAACAATGACGGAAATTAAATATTATTAACATCATTACGGTGGAATACATAAAAAAAAAACTAATAAACAAAAAAGCAAAAAAGAAAACGCATTAGACGAGACTAATACAAACATCACTACAAACACTTCGTGCCACATAATTTGATGTTTTTTACTATTCAAAATTATAGGTAATAAAAATCACCGCTGCATAATATTCGTTACACTTCATAAGCTGTGATTTTTACTGTTATTGTGACAAAAAATGAAGGTTGTGAGTTATTGTAGTAGAGAGAGGGAAAAATGAGAAGATGGAACAAACTAATATTTAACATTTATAAATTAACTTAATGCCATTTCTTTACACACACATACATACACGTTTTATATATATATATATATATATATATATATATATATATATATATATATATGAATGATAAATCTTGCACATTAAGACGTGTTTTTTTCATATTCAAATAAGCCATATATTTTGATACATTTATGCCTGGATTCTTATTTGAATATATATATATATATATATATATATATATATATATATATATATATATATATATATATATATATATATACATATATATATTACTGATTGGAGATACCTTAACATGGTGAAAGGCATGGCGTATCGCCATGATCAGCAGAGCTGTACTAGTCAGGGTCACTTTTACTAAGTTGGTTTGCTGTGAGTGATCAGGCGAAAATCTTCCACCATCACCAATCCGCACTGAACAGTGTGGTGATGAAAACTGGCCATACTTCAGACATATAGACATGCCTGAGGTCTTTGTCATGCAGTGGATTATAAAAGACTACATTTGTCTATATATATACATCTATATATATATATATATATATATATATATATATATATATATATATATATATTATATATATATATATTATATATATATGTATATATATATATATATATATATATATATGTATGTATGTGTGTGTGTTTGTGTGTGTGTGTATGCACCATAACTTACAATACATAACTTTATTCAATACCAATAATTTACAGATGACTCTAATGTTAGAACACTTGAAGATATCTACACGGGTAGTACATCAATCCTAAAACTAGATAAAAAGTGAAAAAATAACAATTGGGGGAAGAGATAGTTAGACTTTAATCAGCCAAGAGAGCAGGCAGGATTTAGACACAAGTATTCAACAACTGCCCAAATCCACGTAATTATCCAGCTAATGGAAAAATCAACAGAATATGACAAACCATAATGTAAGGTATTTATAGACTTGGAGAAAGCTTTTGATTCTGTCAAATCTTCAGTAGTAATGAATGTCCTTCAAAGATAAGGAATAGATGATACTTATGTTAGAACACTTGAATTTTAGCAACCTTAAAACGACATAAAGACTGAGAAAATTCGATTGAGAAAGGATTTAGATAGGAAGACCCTATATCTCCTAAATTATTCACAACATACCTAGAATAAGTTTCTAAGAATTTACATTGGAAAAATGTAATCATTAACTTTAAATCTTTAAATCTTATCAACTTAAGATTTGCAGATGACATAGTTCTGTTTATATTGGGAGGAATTGCAAAATATGATAGCAGACTGGAATAGAGTAAAAATGTAGGACTGAAAATGAATGAGTTAACCAAGATAATATTCAACGAAAATGCACAGAGACAACAAATATGGGTTAGGGACGAACTTCTAAACTCTGTCTAGATATTGTTAATGAATACAAATACTTAGGATAGACAGTAACTGTTTCCCCATGACATGAGGCCGAAATTACAAGAAGGATAAATATGGGATGGAGAGCTTTCGGTAAACAAAATGAGATTATTAAGAAAGTAAAATTCCATTACCTCTAAAAAAAAAAGTATTCAATCAGATGGTCCTACCAACATTAACTTATGCACCAGAAACTTGGAGCCTTATCAAAGCCATAAAACATTAGCTACTTAAAACTTAGAGAGCTGTTGGAAGAATAATGATGGGAATAACACTAAAAGATAGAAAAAGAGCAACATGGATACGGGAACAAACTACTTTAAAGGATATTCTTACATGTATTAAAAAAAAAAAAAAAAAAAAAAAAAACGTGGAGAGACATGCAATGAGAATGAAAGATAATAGATGGACAAAAACAATAAAAAAAAAAACGGGTCCCTAGAGATTGCAAACGAAACAGGGGAGGGAAGAGAAGACAATGAATTGACGAGCTAAAAGAATCTAAGGGTATACTCTGGCAAAAAAAAGACCATACACTCACGGGAGTGTAAGTAAACGTCTGAGGCCTTTGTCCTGCAGTAGACTAGCAACAGCTAATGATATATATATATATATATATATATATATATATATATATATATATATATATATATATATATACATATATATATATATATATATATATATATATATATATATATATATATATATATATTAAATTCATGAAATTATCTAACACCCATAGCTCATATGAAAATAAATATATATATATATATATATATATATATATATATATATATATATATATATATGTATATATATTTAATATAATATGATACTTTTCTCTTTTTAATATTAACCACTGACACTAATAAAAAATGATCTGCGAAATACACAAGGGCCATTGCTACATTCCTATTTTAATATCTGAATCACAGGTAAACACTGTCAGTAAATCTCCACAACATTTGCCGCTTCAGCGAGAGAGAGAGAGAGAGAGAGAGAGAGAGAGAGAGAGAGAGAGAGAGAGAGAGATGGGGGGGTGGCCAGGCTCGAATGTATCTTGGCAAATAGCCCAAAAGGAAAAATGGGAAAAGCAACGGAGATATATAATGCTGACTAAAGCCCATGATCAAGGTATTATCATTTCCACAATACTGAGGAGACGCCCGAATCCAAGAGAACCCCTTGAATGAATATTCACAATCATATCATAGAGCTTTAGATTAACTATAATACACTTTCTGCAGGTCAAATGCCTTCTTGACCTTTTAAACACTTTTTTTTTTTTCACTTGAAAGTTGAGAGGGATAACCCCTTGCTTTCAGATAAGCAAGAAACTGGCATGCATAGAAACATAAGTTTCCAATGCTTTAGGAAAAAAAAAAAAAGGGGGGGGGGGCGCTATCCTTTTGGGGTCCCTCTTCTTGCTTATAGAGATATGTCTTACGAACAGAGGAAAAAACCCTTTGCTGTGCATATTAAAAAGATAAGATTATATATGGGTTATGTGTGCTGTATTTGGCAGGGACTTAATTTTTAATTAACATATTTTTGAATCGTTAATTCTGTATTGTCCATCTCAAAATAATACTGGTCGTACTTTCATGCAAACTTTTATATTTTTTCAGTCAATATAAAGGACGTTAGCAATTTGGTAATAGAATACGAGAAACAAAATCATCTGTAATTGGAGAGATAAGACTAGGACAGATTCAACTTTCTTTTCTTTAGACCAATTATTTTTGGGAAGCAAAGAATCTACAATATTTCCATCACTACACACACTGTTTCCAGTAGTTTTCCATTCTTTCATATAAGCTATTTGGAGAAAAAACACTTCCATATCAATTGTCGACAACGATTTAATACTCCGTATCAGATATCCACTGTGTTATGTTATATTCACCAAATCTATGAGGACCTTGTAATTATTAAAATTAGATAGTCATGTCCCTTGGTATACTTGCATATACCTCTATGCTATTAAATATCATCATCAACCGTTATTAGTTCATTGCAGAATAAAAGGCCTATGACATACCCTTCCACTTGCGTCTGTTTATGGTCTTTCTATGCAAACTTTCCTAGTATATCAATCCATCCTCTTCAATTCCTTCCCCTGCTCTCTTTGCAATATCTAGGGACCAAATTTTATTCTTATTGTGCATATATTATCTCTCATTCTCATTATACGTCCGGTGCATGTCCATTTCATTTTTTTACATGTTAGAATATCCACTACTTTAGCTTGCTCTCGTATCAATGTTGCTCTTTTTCTGTTACTTAGTGTTATTCCGATAATTATTCTTTCATAGCTCTCTTGAGTTGTAACTAGCTTAAGTTCTGAGACTTACAAGGCTCCAAGTTTCCAATGCAAAAGCAAAAACTGGTAGGACCATCTCATTAAATACTTTTCGTTTTAGAGAAAGTGGCATTTTATATTTCATAATCCCATTCGGTTTTTCCTAAAGCTCTCAATCCCATGCTTATCCTTCTTTTAATTTCGGTCTCGGGTGCTGGGCAAACGCAATGAGATAATAACAATCTCAAGGTGTAGTTCACCAATTTACTGTGACACTCGGTAATAATGGTGCCAATCAGACTTTAGGAATCAAAAGTTCCCTGCTAATATCACTTCGTTATATATTACCTAGTATCCCATAAACCTATTTAGCAATCTAGTACTTTGAATTTTTCCACATTAGATATCTACAAATGTACAGTACACTGATTCCATATTATTAACTTCCCAAAATGGCTATTCAAAAATGAAGTAGCTTGCCTGGAGGTGACATTGCACCGCATTGTGTGTCAGCTCTGCAGTATACACCAGTTATATCTACCATATTTTTCATTTAGTGTTTGGATTACCTTTATATTCACCCTGTATATAGCTTTGTTCACATTGTCATCATCATTATTGTTAGGTTTGCTATTAAGTGTGACATAAATTATTTCAACACTGGCTGGAGATATTGACCAAAATCCTGGACCAGTGTTTTTGACACAGCACCATTATTATTCACCGATTCTATGGCAAATTTAGTAGCATCGTAGTTACCACCAGACACAAAGATAGCCTATCATGTACATCAACTTTGGTTTCAAAATGCAGTGCTCATCTGAGCTTCTCATTCCTAGCTTCAAGAAATTAATGCTTTTCAAGTTTGGTGCTATTCCTATAGCTAAATAGATGGAATTGTCCAATTATGAATGTGGATGACAATGGATTCAAGCCATAAATATTTATGGCACACATAACAGCTCTTATTTCTGTTCCATTTATTTCAATCCAGATCTAGATCATGCTATTTTTCAGTCTTCTTAGCAACATTCTCTTTTTTTTTATGTGTGTGTGTGTTTGTTGGTGATTTCAAAGTTCATCATAGGAACTAGCCTTTATAGTTTGACAAGGCCTGAGAACTTTTGGCGTGTCTTTTGAATTTATCTATGAGCAAATCCAAAATTAGGTGACACTTAAACCTGGTATTCACAATCATATCATAGAGCTTTAGATTAACTATAATACACTTTCTGCAGGTCAAATGCCTTCTTGACCTTTTAAACACTTTTTTTTTTTTCACTTGAAAGTTGAGAGGGATAACCCCTTGCTTTCAGATAAGCAAGAAACTGGCATGCATAGAAACATAAGTTTCCAATGCTCTAGGAAAAAAAAAAAAAAGGGGGGGGGGGGCCTATCCTTTTGGGGTCCCTCTTCTTGCTTATAGAGATATGTCTTACGAACAGAGGAAAAAACCCTTTGCTGTGCATATTAAAAAGATAAGATTATATATGGGTTATGTGAGCTGATTCTCTCGGTGTGATATCAGTGTTAGGCTTTCTATTTGGACTTCTGCTCCTGCTTTAATTTAGTTACTAGTCAAGACTGGGCAGGATGCCCTTGGTATGTCATACTCTTGTAAGATCCAGATCAAATCTCAAGCAGAGTGGAATGGCATTTTTAGTGATTTTATTTTAAAATTCTGTCACAGTTGCATGAAGAGGATGAACCTCTTCTTCATGTAAATAAAGCATTATCAAAAAGGCCACATGTGCATTCCTTCTTAGAGATATCCAGTAAACTTATTGGTATAACAATTCACCAACAATAATTTGTCTTCAATAATATAAAAACAGCCTCAATAATTACCGACTTAAACAATTCATACAGAAATTAAAAAAAAAAATAAAACCTCTGACTGAATTTCAATATCATGTTTGAACTTAGAATTACTATATATAGTCACTACTGTTATAGTTATCGGGATTTACTGTATTTTCAACGCCAGAGGATATTTTTCCTTACGTGGTGTTGTTTTATGTTAATTTAGCATGACCACAAGTGAGTAAATATATTATTTCCACTGACCATATAAAATATATATAGCTGGTAGAACAACTAACACCTTTGGCTCAGAGTATATCCTTAACATAAAATGGAGTACAATTTGCCAATAGGTCTTTGGGGCTTGTGACAAAGTTAATCTTACAATTTTAAGTGTCATATATAAAACCATAAAATCTGGTCATGAAGTCTGTATGATCGTTCTTGAATTCAGATCTGCTTCTGATCATGTTAATTCATGAGATTCTTGCTTTCAAACTTGGAAGTTGGTGGACCATTTCTTAGTTCTATAGTTGAATTCTAAAATGTATATTACAGTATGTAGTTGTTTATGAGTACAATGGTGACTACAGTAATGTAATCTCTGGTGTTACTTAAAGCATTGTTCTTTGGCAATTCATTTTATACTATGCATGTTCGATATGGGGTTTAGCTTTGAAAAAATGTTTTTTGCTTATGCAGATGATGCTACTCTCTTTCAATCGATCCCATCTCCTGGTGTAGCTTTGAGGTTGCTGAATATCCTGACAGAGATCTAGCTTATATCAGGTTATAGTAAAAATTATGGGGATGTGGTTAAGCTCTAACATAACTCAGCATATGATTGTTCGTAGGACTAGCACATTGAATCCCCCTCACCCTGACCTTTTAATTGATATTTCTCGGTGGTTAAATATGTATGATCTTTTACCCCCTTAACACTTGGTATTATTCGAAAAGTTTCATGTTTTTTCAGAGATGATAACAAGTAATACCACATCTCAAAACTTATGGTCTATCTTTACTGGAAATAATATTGAGAGATTATAAAGATTAGAAAACAGCAGTATAGATTCATGAGAGGGAGGGACTGTGGATCCAGTCTTTAGTGTAAGGCAGCTACAGGAAAAGAGGTTAGAGGGAAACAAAGAGAAGTGATGCTTGAGGAAGAAGAAACTCTGAGAGAAGTTGGTTAGAATTGTAGAGATGATGTACAAGAGAACAAGGACAAAAGTAATGACAGCTGTTGGGGAGACAGAAACTTTGAAGTTAGTGTTGGATTACATCAGGGGTCAGTTTGAAGCCCATTTTTATTTGTAGTGGTTATGGATGTGTTAAGTGAAGAGTTAAAATGTGAAGAGTTATGGGAGTTGCTATATGTAGATGATTTGGTGATTACTACTGAAAATGGGGAAGAAATACAAAGAAGGGTTGTATAGTGGCAAGATAGTCAGGAAAGGGTTGGCTTGAGAATAAATTTGGATAAGATTGGAGCTATGGTGATCAGTAAGGAAGATAGGAACATGATAGCTGTGCATGATAGTAGAGACTCGGTTATTAAACAGGTGGAACAATTTAGATACTCGGGCTCTACTATAAGTTAGGAGGGAGGATGTGAGGCTGAAGTTGAGGTTAGGGTGAAAGCAGCCTGAGGAAAGTGGAGGGAGGTAGAGGGAGTGGTCTGTGATAAGAAAATGACAATCAAGCTACGTATAGCATAGTAATAAAATCAGTGTTAATGTATGGATCGGAAACGTAGGCTCTGAGATGAAAAGAGGAAGCAAGGCTTGAGAGAACATAAATGAGAATGCCGAGGTGGATTATGGAAATATTCCTGCTTAAAGAGAGGAAAATAATGAAATAGGAAGAATGGTAGTCATATTACAGATTACAGAAGTGATTAGTGTTATGACAGATGGGTGGGGGCACGTGTTATGGATGGATGGTGGGGAGGGAGTGTGGACGGGTTGGGAGGAACCTATTAGTTGG
>NC_090725.1:68066755-68099255 GCF_036898095.1 Palaemon carinicauda
TATATATAAATATATATATATATATATATATATATATATATATATATATTTATATATTATATTATACATATATATATATATACATATATATATATATATATATATATATATATATATATATATATACATATATATATATATATATATATATATATATATATAGACGACACTTGCTCTTTATTATATAGAGGATACCTTCCTCGATCGTTTACTTCTCGTTGAATTCCCTATGTTAATAAAGAAAAAAAAAAGAAAAACGTTTCAACCTGTACACAACTAAAGGTGCCTTTAAAGGTCTGGTCATTCTTGGGCTCTTCCAAAAGTACAAAAGTAGAAAAATATCCAAACGATCAACAAGGAAGCTTAGGACAGGGAGTGATATCAAACTTTGCTGATCCGTTCATTAGTTTAAGGAAAAATCAAACAAAATGTCAGTTTATCTGTTGAAGATAAGGGATTCAATTGCTCCTTGTGTAAGTCATTATATTTGTGAAAAAAATAATACATGGGGTTGTGGTGGCCGAGGTGGTAACGTCCCTGGCTGGTGAACGTTAGACTGGGGTTCGAGTCCCGCTTAAACTTGTTAGTTTCTTTGCTCGCTGCAACCTCAACATCCTTGTGAGCTAAGGATATGGGATTTGGGGAGCCTATAGGACTATCTGCCGAGTCATCAGCAGCCATTGTCTTTTCCTCTTTGGTCCTAGCTTGGGTGGAGAGGGGGGGGGGGTGTGCTTGGACGCTGATCATATGTATATATGGTCAGTCTCTAGGGTACTGTCCTGCTCGATAAGGCAATGTCACTGTCCCTTGCCTCTGCAATTCATGAGCGGCCTTTAAACCTTTAAACACAAATCATTACATTTCAGTCTCAAATCCGACATGTGAAATGTGAGTCATCACTTTTCCCTTGCCAGTTAACCTCTCTCTCTCTCTCTCTCTCTCTCTCTCTCTCTCTCTCTCTCTCTCTCTCTCTCTCTCTCCTTTCCTTTCAGAAATAAAAAAGGAAGTATAAGAAAAAATCAAAGCGTCCTTCCCAAAACATCCTATTCATCATAAAATTATCCGTCAAAACATTCCCTCCAAGTTCTTTCTTGGCGAGATTAAGCCTCAGCTTAATCGCTATGAGTCTATCATTGAAGATGATGTCAGATTAAGAAGAAAAAATCAAGATGGAGAAAAAGTGGCTTTGAGAGAGAGAGAGAGAGAGAGAGAGAGAGATTCCAAAGACATATACAAGGTGACTTGCAAAAATATTTATCATTCTGTAAACACAAAGGCAAAGAAATATGAAGTTGAAAAAAAAGAAAAAAGAAAAGGGTAAATGCGAAAATCATTAATTCATTTTTTTCAACGTCGATGCAAGAAACCAGAAAAATTAGTCAACAATTGTTTTGACACAATCAAAGAACAGAGCTAAGTTTAAAGGTTTAAAGATCACTCATGAATGGCAGAGGCAAAGGACAGTGACATTGCCTTATCAAGCAGGACAATGCCCTAGAGACTGACCAATACATATGATCAGCGCCCAAACTATGACCAGGGAGGGCCAGGCAATGACTGCTGATCACTCAATAGATAGACCTGTAGGCTCCCCCAAACCCCCTACCTTTAGCTCACAAGGATGGTGAGGTTGCAGCGAACAAAGGAACTAACGACTTTGAGCGGGACTCGAACCCCAGTCTAGTGTCCATCAACAGCGACGTTAACACATCGGCCACTACAACCCCTTAAGGCGACTTAAAATGCTTCATTTATCTGCTTGTCTAATTATTTATCAATTTACACATTTAGCTCAGCAGATCTTCTCCATGAAAATAACAATTTATCATATTCTTCAATTAATTCTGAAGTCACGATAATTTGTTTAAGTTGAAATTAGCGGGACTATATCAAAGGGGAACGGTGTCGGCCATTGCCAAGACAGTGACATGATGACATCACTTCCATGGCTTCGCGCGAGGAACGAAGGGGTAGAACCCAGCGGATATGTAAATACAAAGTAACCAGAACTGATTTCTTAATCATCCTTATCATTATCCTTATTACGACCCCATTTGAAAAAGCAGAATGCTACAAGCCAAAGGGCTCCAACAGAGAAAGCAGCTCAGTGAAGAAAGGAAATGGAGAAGTAGCAATAAACTATAAACGAAAAAAAAATATACAATTCATCAACAGCTATAGTTGAATAAATTAGATAAGTTATATATAAAGTATGAGATGAAACTTATATCAACTTGTGGAATAGAAAAGCTATTATATTAAGTTTGAAACTCCACCGATTTAACTACCAGATCAGATAGATCATTCCACAATCTAGTCACAGCTGAAATAAAACTTCAAGCATACTGTGCATTATTATTATTATTATTATTATTATTGATTATTAATCATCATCATCCTCATTATTATTATTATTATTATTATTATTATTATTATTATTATTATTATTATTATTATTATTAATTATTATTACTAGCTAAGCCACAACAATATTTGGAAAAGCAGGATGCTATAAGCCCAGGAGCTCCATCAGAGAAAATGGCCTTGTGAGGAAAAGGGAATAAGGATATAAATAAACTACACGAGTAGTAATGAACAATTAAAATATCTTAAGAACAATAACAAAATTAAAACAAATTTTTCATTTATAAAATATAAAAACAAAGAAAAAACAGGAGGAAGAGAAATAAATAGAATATTGTCCCAGAGTGTACCCTCAAGCAAGAGACTTATGATGAAGTAAAGACTGTTAGAAGTAACTGCATATCTGGTATTACGTCAAGGATGGTGCAGTCTGGGAAGATTTGGGTGCAACGGAAGGTCAGAATTAATTCACAATCAAAGGATTAATGGGATTTAGGATTTATGAATTAGGGTCATATTGCCAAAGGATTCATTGTTAAAGTAAATTACAATATTTTTTTTACAGAAATTTATTCATTATACCATTTCCAGAGATACATTAACAGAAGTGCCTTCAGGCAGTCATAAAAAGGGTCTTAGTTTCTCTTTCCTACCCTGATATATATACTGTATATATATATATGTGTATATGTATATATATATATATATATATATATATATATATATATATATATATATATATATATATACATATATATGTATATATATATATTATATATATATATATATATATATATATATATATATATATATATATATATTATGAAATACACATTTATAACAAATACATCATTGTATATTTACAGGAATAATTTTTTATTTTACATATACTGTATTTACAATTCCAATTTTTACTATTTATCTTGATATGTTTTTAAATAAAAAAAATATAGTGAATTGTGAATACTTTTTATATCTTGCAAGATTTCTCTCCAGTCAGGCCTACTAGATAATCTCTCATTCTATTTCAATACAGACTTACTGTTTTGCTATCGAGGGTCCGGATATTTTTGTATAACTATAATTTCTATCAACTTAATAAAGTCTGAAGACATGAATTCGAACCCGCTAAAAATTCCAGAAGTGTTTTATTTACCTATTATTCATTTTTATATATCTTTAGATTTTTCCATACCTCACACATATCACCATCATATACAGTTGAAGCTGATACGCAGGTCACTTGTCGTTTGAGATTTGTATAAGAATGTACGAAGTTCATAAATAATAATAATAATAATAATAATAATAATAATAATAATAATAATAACTAGAGGGGCACTCAGTAGAGCGCAGACCTCCGCCGCGGTAGCTTATTTCTAGAACTTTTGCTGGACTTTGACCTTAATATATATTAATTGGGATGGACTTTCATACTCTCAAATAGAAACCAAGTCTGAAGTTTCTGTGACAACGATTACGTGAATTGGACATTTTTCATGACCGTGACCTTGACCTTCCAAAATTTATTAATTTCCAGGTTTTCACATAATAGGTAATCCCTGAAAGTTTCATTACTCTACGATTAAAATTGTTGCCAGGATCCCGTTCACAAACAAACACACTAACAGAGGGTAAAACATAAGCTCCTTCCAACTTCGTTGGCGGAGGTAATAAAAAGGATTTAGCGTAAGCAGGCTTTCATTTCAGAAGTAAATAGTGCTTTCAATATATACTGATATTGGATTTCATTGGAGAAACGGTAATGAGACATAGTAACACGAAAAAGAATAAAATGGTTCAAGCTGAGATATGAATGGTACACATTTGAGAAGCGATAATACGGTGACACTCCATCAGAAAAGACTTGTTATCAAATCAGGTACAACAGTGATTTTCCATATGACTGGAAAGGATAAAATACTGTCAAACGAAAAATGATACACAGCCGAAAAAATACATCAACAAAAGAAAATTCAACGACATGAGAATAAATCTTAAACCACTTCTATGGCAGAAAAGTGATAAATCATCATAAAAGAGCATACACTACAATCAAGGTAGGACACCATCTGGAAAGAAATTTAAACCATTGGAAAAAAAAAAAATCTAATGATACGCAATTAGAAAATAGGTCTACACGAGAAAAGGAAAATATGGTATAACATCATAAAATATGGTGCACCACCACAAATCAAAAACAGTTTTATTATTATTATTATTATTATTATTAT
This sequence comes from Palaemon carinicauda, assembly GCF_036898095.1. Classification (NCBI taxonomy): domain Eukaryota; kingdom Metazoa; phylum Arthropoda; class Malacostraca; order Decapoda; family Palaemonidae; genus Palaemon; species Palaemon carinicauda. Next base: position 68,071,354 of record NC_090725.1, read on the forward strand.
TATTATTATTATTATTATAACTAGCTAAGTTACAACCCAAGTTGGAAAAGCAGGATGCTATAAGGACAAGGGCTCCAACATGGAAAAATAGCCCAGTGAGCATAGGAAATAAGGATTTAAATAAAGTACATGAGATGTAATGAGGAATGGAAATAACATATCGTAAGGATGGTAACAACGTTGAAATAGATGTGTCATATATATATATATATATATATATATATATATATATATATATATATATATATATATATATATATATATACTATAAAGAGAGTTATGTCAGCCTGTTCCACATAAACACATTCCTTGCGAGTTTGAACTTCTGAAGTTCCACCAATTCAAATACTCGATTGCGAATATTATTGCAAAATCTGGTTCCATCTTGAATAAAACTTCCAGAATACTGTGTAGCATTGAGCCTTATGATGTAGAGGGAAGGCTGTTAGAAGTGACTGCATACCTAGTACTACGTACAGGATGGTACAGTCTCGGAAGCTCTGAATGCAAAGGATGGTCAGAAAAGTGAAAAAACTAATGCCATGTGCATAAAGACCTAACTGAACGACGGTGCCAAAGATTAATATCTAGATCAGGAATAAGAAATTTAATTGATCGCAACATTTATTGAATAAATTACGGAGATTCAGCAACCAAAGACCCGACAGAAGAACAATAGTCGAAACAAGACAAAATTTAATCATTGAAAAAAATTTCTTCTGAATAGATTAATCACCGAAAATCTTAAAAGACTTTCTCAACAAGCTAAATAAAAATTTTATTAACACAATAAATCATAAACTTAACTGCAAACGAAAACTGGGTACACTAATTAGTACACTGACAAAAGAGGTTGAAAAATACCCCGTACAATACATCACCATAAAAAAAATAGATTATACACATCCAAAAAAAAAAAAAAAAGTTTCGCAACACTTTTCAGATTTCCTTCAGAATATATTTCATTTGTTTAATCTATTCTCTTTACAGTATCATTGTATATCATGCGAATAAAAATACAAGAAAAAAAGATAATCCATTTGTCAAGAAACATGACCCAAGTTTTGAAAAAAAAATTCACTTAAAAGGTCACAAGGTGGGAAGTAAAAGTGTGGATAACAAAAAACAAAGTATGATTGCCATGAAACAAAATAAAAATAACATGAAGACATAGAGAATGTATCATATAAAGATTGTAAACAAAAGAGCTATGTATATATATACATATATATATATATATATATATATATATATATATATATATATATATACATACATATATATATATATATATATACATACATATATATACATATATATATATATATATATATATATATATATATATATATATATAATATAATATATAGGGAACAATTTCCATAACCTCATATCTCATATCTTATCTCATGATGTCACGTTTATGGTCGGGATAAGTCAGCCTGCAATTGAAACGATAACATGAAAAAAAAAAACTGCACTTTATCTATAAGGTTATTTATAATTAGCCATTAGCCTACAAAAGGCTAATGATTCGGCATGCGCCATATCTCGGCAGCTGGGAATTGACGTGACAACAGGACGAAAGAGAAAGTTAAAGTTATAGTCTTTACTGTTGGCGAGTAATAAATACAAAGTGAGATTTATAACGGCAGATTATTATTATTATTATTATTATTATTATTATTATTATTATTATTATTACTTGCTAAGCTACAACCCTAGTTAGAAAAGCAAGATACTATAACAGGGGAAATAGCCCAATGAGGAAAGGAAACAAGGAAAAATAAAATATTCTAAGAACAGTAACAACATTAAAATAATATTTCTTATATAAACTATAAAAACAATAGGAAAAGAAATAAGATAGAATAGTGTGCCCGAGTGTACCCTCAAGCAAGAGAACTCTAACCCAAGACAGTGGAAGACCATGGTACAGACGTTATGGCACTATCCATGACTAGAGAACCATGGTTTGATTTTGGAGTGTCCTTTTACTAGAAGAGCTGCTTACCATAGCTAAAGAGTCTCTTCTACCCTTACCAAGAGGAAAGTGGCCACTGAACAATTACAGTGCAGCATTTAAACCTCTGGGTAAATAAAAATTGTTTGGTAATCTCAGTGTTCTCAGATGTATGACAGAGGAGAATGTGTTAAGAATATGCCAGACTATTCGGTATGTGTAGGCAAAAGTAAAATGAACCGTGACCAGAGAGAAGGATCCAATGTAGTACTGTCTGGCCAGTCAAAGGACCCTTAACTCTCTAGCGGTAGTATCTCAACGGGTGGCTGATTATTGTTGAGATTTTGATCGTTTTAATTTCATAGACTTCTTTATATCTCAAAGTTTGATTAAATAGCATGAAATACAAAAAAATAACATTTGATAACGTAATCTGTTATTATTATTACTAGCTAAACTACAACCCTTGTCGGAAAAGCAGGATTATATAAGCCTAAGGGTTCCAACGGAAAAATACCCCAGTGAGTAGAGGAAATATGGAAATAGATAAGCAATATTAGAAATAATGAACAATTAAAACAAAATATTTAAAAAAAAAACCGTAACAACATCAAAACAGATATTTCAAATATGAACAATAAAGAAAGACTTTGTCAGCTTGTTCAACAAAAAAATATTTGCTGCAAGTTCCTGATTAGGAAAACCACTCCAAAACTTGGTCAGAGCTGGAATAAACATTCTAAAATACTGTGTAGTATTGAGCTTCATGATCGAGAAGTCCTGGTTATTATAATTACCTGCATACCTATTATTACGAACAGGATGGAACTGTTCGGGAAAATCTGAACGTAAGGATGGTCAGAATTATGAAAAATCTTATGCAACATGCATAATGAACTAATTGAACGACGGTGCCAGAGATCAACATCTAGATCTGGAATAAGAAATTTAAAAGACCGTAGATTCCTGTCCAACAAACTAAGATGAGAATCAGCTGCTGAAGACCAGTGAGGAGAATAATACTCGAAACAATGTAGGATGAAAGAATTAAAACACTTCTTCAGAATAGATTGATCACCAAAAATCTTGAAAGACTTTCTCAATAAGCCAATATTTTCTGAAATTGGAGAAGACACAGACCTAATGCGTTTCTCAAAAATTAATTTGTTGTCGAGAATCACGCCTAAAATTCTAAGTCATACAGAGTAAAGAAACATTATCAATACTGATGATGAGGAGCAACTGTCCACGACATATTTACAATCATACTTAGAGTTTTGTTAGGATTCAACTTCATGACACGTAATTTGCACCATGCATCAATTTCAGCTGGATCTATATTAAGGGATTCAGCATCCACAGATCTACATTCAGGAGATAGAATTGATACAGAGAGAAGTTATCATCTGCACATGCAACGAGCTTGTTTTCTAGGCCAAACCAAATGTCATATGTATTTAGTATGAAAAGTAATGATCCAGGCTTTTTAGGAGAACGCCTAAGCAACATTACACACGCACACACACACACACACACACACACACACACATATATATATATATATATATACATACATATATATACTGTAGATATATATATATATATATATATATATATATATATATATATATATAGTATATAGTATATATATATCAATATATATGTGTATATATATATGTATATATAAATATAAATATATAAAAATATAAATATATATATATATATATATATAAATATCTATATATAAATATATATATATAAATATATATATATATATATAAATATATATAAATATATATATATAATATATATATATATATATATATATATATATATATATATATATATCTAAATATATATATATATATATATATATATGTATATATATACATATATATATATACACACATACATACATCTGATAAGGTATATACACATACATACATCTGATAAGGTATATACACATACATACATCTGATAAGGTATATACACATACATACATGTGATAAGGTAAATGATACGATCATGTGAATAATGTAAACGTGCTCTAATTCTGTCTTGTGGACTTGTGAGATCAATGTAAATAATGTAGGCTTTTTCATACTTTTCACTTCAAAGACCTATGATTTGTAATTATAAGAAAAAAATGGAAAAATTCTAAATGCAATTTTAAAGACCTCATGTTTATAAATTTTTCTTTAATGAATATAGTAAATTGTGCAATTAATGAAGGTCTTGGAAGTATATAGCAGCATGTTCTAATGTCGTCATGTATAGAAGAATTATCATTTTGAAAGAAAAAAATAATTAATATCGAATAAAAACATATTTTCAAAACTGTTACTTTAAGAGTTGACTTCGCTGCCAAATAACACTATCATCATATTTATAGATTTGGTGTCAGAAAATGTTTGGAAAGTGTGGTGAAATTACTTGGAGTACGTTTACACCATGTGAGAAAAAAAACCCGCTGGTACGCCGCAAGCAGAATAAACCTATTTATACACTGCAAGAAAGGAAAAGGAAGTTGATACACCGGGAATTAAATGGTGTAGATCATCAGAGGATGGATCAGAATTTCTCGCCTTCAGCTTGCTACAGACGGTTCTCCTCGTAAAGTAAACCTAAAAGGGCACAACGCCTACTAGGACCAGTGCGAGCCACCCTCTCGATGTCTACACCTTGCCCACGAAGGACCTGATGACCAGAATTGACACACTTATGGACAGCCACTTTCCCACCATCAAGACTTCCAGCAACAACTCCACTCCTGACAAAGAGGATAACAAAACAATGCCAACATACGCTAAGATGAATGCTGTGTAACATCGACACCCACTTTATGACATGTTTGGGCAGCAACAAAACCACCCAACACCCAACCCCATTCATGTCCCCAAACTAACGTCCTCAACAGGCACTGAGTGACGCCCTCTCGTCCTCAGTTGTACTACCACTCCACATTCGAGACTGCTGGGAAGAAATATGCTACCAGATGTCAAAGGTAAAAAACTCACCACACCCTATTGCTAGTCTCTTCTTTTCGTATGATTCAGGATCTAATGTGCTCTTTCTGGTAGATAATCGAGCCTGTGGTTTCCCTTCTGCCATGTTCCTTCTTAAGGGCATGACCCAGTCATTCCAAGACTGCTGATGACCACCTGGTGGCCTCCAACGGATCTGCTATCCCACCCACAGTTACGAGATGCTAACACTGTTGTTTAGGGGTGCCCAATACCGGTAAAATGTCGTCATCACTGACATTACACTGCCTCTCATCAGTGCAGATTTCCTCACCCATTTTCACCTCTTGGTTGAAATCACACAGCAACACTTAGTCAACACCAGCTATTATTCCTCCACATCTTCGTCACCTGCTTCCTTAAACATTGCTCTCCATATCAGTGAGCCCATGAATGCCAAAGTTCTCCTCCTTACGTTACATCCCAACAATTTCTCCCAGAACTACACCAGACGACCACAATTCCTGCCAAGCACGGTATCTATCATCATATCGAAATGATGGCGCACCCAGTGTTTGCAAGATTCAGACGTTTGTCCCTAGACTGTTTAACAGCTGCTAACTGTATATTTTCTGAAATTAGTCTTTTTCTTCAATAGACTTTAAGCCCATGGTCATCGTCCTTAAGAAGGGTAAATCCTTTTGGCTTTGTGGTGATTAAAGGCATTTTAATGTGCAAACAAAACCAGACCACTAACCCCTCCCAAACATCGCTGACATAACCACCTACCTTCATGCAGCTAAAATATTTTTGCACCTTGCTCTCTAGTAGGGCTGCTATCAAGTGACCACAAACCCAGAGACATCCCCAAGACTGCATCACTACTTCCTTCAGCCCATATACTTCCAATTACTCCTCTTTTGGCTGTTGTAATGCAGACATTTCAATGAATCCTGGATGGCATCTTAGAGGGCCTTTCCATCTGTGAATGTTACGTAGAGGATATATTTTCACCCTCCAAAGCGGACCACCTACATCACCAATATATGTTTTTATGTTAATCAGGCGGACATGAGTCTTATTATAGTTTATATATGACATATTTGTTTTTGACGTTGTTAATAGTTTGTATATGACATATCTGTTTTGACGTTGTTACTTTTTTTAGAATGATTTATTGTTAATTTGTTCTCATTATTTATTTATTTCCTTATTTCCTTTCCTCACTGAGCTATTTTTCCCTGTTGGAGCCCCTGGGCTTGTAGCATCTTGCTTTTACAACTAGGGTTGTAGCTTGGCTAGTAATAATAATAACAATAATAATAATAATATCATCCTCGACTGCCTGCTCAGAATGGTCTTGTTATTAGATAAGGCAAGTCTATCAGCAGCACAGAGGTTCCCCATGCTCTCAACCATCAAATCACTACAGGCAATTCTTTCCAGCCATCGCCACTCCATCAAGGAGAAGCCAATAAACCTAAAGTGTTGCCCCCTTCTGGAGGCAGCCTTTGTCAATGCAAAGAAAACTCTATTAAACACTACTCCTCTTATCTTTCCGGTGCAAACTGATGCCAGTAATGTCACTGTGGTGGCAGCTTTCAAAAAAATTATTAAAGGATCAAGGCGATCCAGTAAAAAACTTTCAAAGGAAGAATTTAGCTACTGTATCTTTGACCGCAAAGTGGTGGCAGTGTACCTGGCTATACATCACTTTCGCCACTTCTTAGATCAGATGTCCCTAGTCTATGCCCTTGCTCAACAGACTGACATCTGGTCTGCCCATCAATGCCAATATTTCTCTGCCATTACTAAATAAAACTGTACCATTCAACACATCCCTGCTAAACTGAATCCCTTTCCAGACACACACTGGCTGCCATCCACCTGGAATGGATTACAAGTGTTTGGTTTGGGGCTATGACTGACTGTCTATGAGCCCCCGCCCGCCCGGATACAAGGTGCGGGCAATCTGTGCACGCCTGCCGGCACAAGTGCTTGGTATAAGCCCAACGAAAGGAACCAGAGTACCAAACCTGCAGGACATCCTGTACATCTCTTAGGTGAGACATCACCCTCAATTACTTAAACACCACACTCCTTTGTGATGTTACTATTGGTAGGCTATGAACGTGGATACCTGCCACCATGCACTGCCTGGTATTTCAATTAATCCATGGCCTCTCACACCCCTCATGCTGATATACAGCACAGCTACTGAAGTCAAAGTTCATAAAGTATGGCATCACTAACTATGTCAAGGATTGGGTTCGCATATGTATTGCATATTAAACATCAAAAATGCATCAAAACATTGATTTGGATGTGAGCACTATTCTTCAACCTCAGCGTCCTTTTACACACATTTATATTGATGTAGTTGGCCATCACCCATGTCACAAGGACATCGTTACCTTTCACAGTCATTGACTGGTCCACTCGCTGGCCTGTAGCCACCCTCATGCAGGAATGGTGGGACGTTTATATTGTACCATCAAAGCAATTCTGATGTCCCTCTACGACGATTTCAGCTGGTTTCCACAACTAATTTGGGTCCTCCTCTGATTGAGGACTACTCCCAAGGAAAATAAAGGTGCCTCAGAGGCAGATATAGTATATGGCAACCCGTTGGTTGTCCCTGCGGAGTTTTCTCAGTCGGCCCCCTTTTACAATGATCACCAGCAACGATGTAACGTGCGGGGGAAACTTAACCCCCGCCATCAGACTTACAAGCCGCGAGCAAAGAGGCACATACCAAAAGACCTACACATTGCAACGCACATCTTTGTGAGCAACCATGCATGCAAAAAACTGCTTACCTCCCCATATAAAGGCCCATTCCTAGCCATCCATCTTAATATGAAAGCATTCCTTCTATTCATACATGGTAAAGAGCATTGTTTCACCATTGACTGTCTAAAACCAGCGCATTTTCTACAAGATAACCCGCCAACAGTATGACTCTCAAGGTCAGGTTGCCTTCTTACATGTGCCCGTCTGCTTCATGGGGGGGGGGAGGCTATGTAATGCACATGCAGCAAGCAGTGCACACTTAATTAAAGAGGTATGTCCTCTATATGTTTTCATCTACACTGGAATCACCATCTGACTCCACGTCTAAAAGCTGCTGAATGCAACAGGCTAATTTCAATTCTATCATTCTGTTACAATTCTGTTTATTCTTATGCCAATGTCAACCTTATTTACGAAAGCTGTTGAATATAAACATGCATTTATCACCCTTTTGTGGACACTTGGGTCGTATCATATAAATAACTTTTTTCTCTACATAAAGTTAGTTGATCGGGAGCGGTCATCGTATTAATTCATCCTCCATTCATAATAGTTAAAAACTGTAAGACAGTTGCTGTCATCATAGAAGGAAAGGGCTACCAGCTAGTCCAGCTAGTCCCTTCTAATGAAAAGGCGAAATGAAAAGGAAAAAAAATATGAACTCCCTGGTAAGTGATATAAAAACTTGAGAGGAATTCCAGTATGATATGATAGATATCGTTTTAATGTACAGAAATTTAATGTACCTAAAATGGTCTAATGGGACTTTTGTGTTTGTTGTCAGGGCCTTAAGTCTCACTTCAATGCTTGTCATTTCGGGTAAAAGTGAAGAGATCTTTTGTGTCCATTCAAACCAGAAGACTGACACAATTTGTCATCTATCTCCACTAACCAGAAATGGTTGGCTTTAAGTCAATAGTAATGTGCATGCCTGACTCTTGACATCTTTTTTATCCTTCTTAACCATGTACATGAGATTCAACTAAGATTCTACCATGACACTGATATGGGTAAATACACCTAATCAACATCGGTGAGCGGGCAGATGAACTGGATAAGGACTGGTATTCTCAGGGGAAAGCTGTACAAGGGTCTTTAAAGGCGAGGAGAAGGTTACTCCACTGACAAAGCTTGGGAAGAATTCCAAGTTATATGAGGCTTTCAGGTATATTACAATTGCATAATGCCATGATCCTATAGAAATTTTTTTGTATACTTGATCAATTCCACCCACTCAGAAATATAAACATGTATTAATTGTATATAAATACTATTTACAGGCAGTTTGCCATGGATTGGGAATTTTCCAAATGTCATGCATGGCCATGCCTGTGAAAGTTTTGTGAATGCAATGAGGAAGAAGCTGCTAAAAAAATTGTAGAACTAAACACAGGTAATTTCAAGATGATTCTTAACCATGTGCACAACTTCCTTATTAGGGATCTCTAATCTCACATGTACAGCTGGTTAACCATTGTATGGCCTGTTACCAGTGGGTTGCTAATTATATTTTCGTGAGCCCCAAACCTTATCCCGAAAGTCAAGGGTAGCTGAAGACAGAAGAGGCCGTACTAGAGGCTGTTTGGACAATTGGTCCTTGGTTGGTCCTATCTTAAACTCATCACTTATTGATTGATTTGCTGGTTAAAACTAAAGACAATGAAAGCAGATAAAATGATGAAGAAGCTGAACGAAATCTAGAAATGACACTAGAGATAGATTACGATGATCTGTTCCTTGAAGATGAAGACAGCTTTGATAATTATATGTTTTCTCATGATATCTCATAACAACGTGTGACCTAGCTCTGTAAATCGCATGTAGCAGATTTAGTGTATTATATAAAATTATTATTGGTAACAATCTTCTGGTTCATTTTTTGTCTATAATCACTGTACATATAGAAGGTGATTAAAGATTCGCGAAATTCTGGAATGGGAATAAACCAAACATTAGAAAGAAAGTCAGTTTACTTTGACCTAAATCACGTGACCTTGACCTCTGATAATTCTGAAATAATCACCAATGGAATAAGCAACCTAAAATACTTTAGTATCGACACCAACATCATTAAAATCGGTTCCCTGGTCGATGAATTGCTGTAGATTGCGGCCATCTTTGATATATGCTAATTTGGACCACATGGGGCATTTTCTTTCCTGGCAACATTACAAATTACCAATTAGATAACTTAAGGGTTCTTGATATAATCCTAGAATTTATTTCTAGAGCGGGTGCATGGAAACCCCCCTCAGCTGCTAGACTAATATATTGGACAGTTAAACCTCAAGAATGAAACTAAACTGGTTACCAGTGTTAATGTATGCGTTCATACATACTTACAGTCTAATCGTCTGTTAGCGCCAGTTCTCTTTCTCTTCATTCTCCCAATCTTTCTTATCATTCTGCGAACAATGTCCTCCGCCCCAGGGCTTTGGAAAGAGCTTGGTGGGTCCAGCAACTTAAGTATTTTAGCAATGTTTACAAGGCAATCATTGCCGCATAATAAAGCAATATCATTCCGATGGCACGTATCCCTTTGTCATTACGTCCTCGGGGAGCGATGTTGATGAGGACTATTTCAAGTTCGGTCTGTACACCAAGACAAGCCACTTTTTAGGGGGATTCACATCCAGTAAATTATAAACAAGATTCCAATAATCTATCTTTTCAGGTCAATAATATATATACTTCAATTAAATATATATGAATATGACGTACCTACAAAGAATCTTCTTCCATTAGTACTTGATAATGTTTTGCGTTTATGCATTGTATTTAATTATTTTGCGTTTTTGTCATGTATTTAATAAAAGAAATTTAGTTATTTACAATCAAATTAGTATGTACAGTGAAGCCTTGCATACCTGATTAAACAGGAAGTCATTCATATACGTTCCCCTACCGAGATATAAAAATATCCCTTAGAAAGTTTTCAGTTCCAAATCAATAATTTTATCTACAACTTTAAATGAAACTAACTAATGACTTATTGTCCACATTTATGTTTCCTCGCCGCTACGAAATCTAAAAATAAACAGCACGGGATTTTGCATAGTAAACCGCCCTGTTTAAATCTCCTTTTGGGTTCTACTGTATACAAGTTTCACTTCAATGAACTGACTGTAAAGCTAGGGGGGCAAAAGCCTAAAGTTTCTTTCCGTTTGTTTAAAATATGCCTTACTCTTACAAAACATGGTTTCTCGCTGTACCAGCAGCCCGTAGAAAGTTTCTTATAGAAATGACTTTATTTTTTAACCCAAGTGAAAATCGATTAATCAAATACACATAAAGATCTTTGAAACCATATATTTTTTTTTTAATGGAACAATGATTACCTACAGCAGATACACAAAGATTCAACAAAATCGCAAACTTGAATGTCTCAATAAAAATCACATTCTTGTTTACATAATTTTTCTTTTAAAGTGTCCTGTAAAACGAAGTCACACATAAAATATCCTCAAGGCATTGGATATGTAACAATGAAATGGGGTAATGGAGGCCAATCAAAGCCAAGGTGTACTAGATGGAAAATCACAAGGCTGCAAAATGTCAAAGTTAATAGAGGTTTTAAAGGTCACTGATGAATGGCAGAGGCAAGGGGCAGTGACAATGCCCTAGAGACTGACCATATCCATATTATCAGTACCCAAGGCCCATCTCCACCCAAGCTAGGACCACGGAGGGCCAGGAAATGGCTGCTGATGACTCAGCAGGTAGACCTAAAGGCTCTCTTTAACCCACGCCCATCCTTATCTCACAATGATGGGAGGTTGTAGACACTACAAAAATCTATCGAGATTGAGCACGTCTCGATCTCCCATCCAGCAGAATACCGGGCAGGGACGTTTCCAATAGGCCACCATCAATAGACAGAAACATTGAAGAAAGGAGGTGGGAATGAAGGTAAAAGATAAGGCTAAAAAGGTTTGGCATCTGAGACAATCAGTTGATCACTCCACCAACCTTTGCCAAAGAAAAAAGTATTTTTCCGACTTTTAAATTTTCTGAATTAGTTAAGAAAAAGATAACTCCCTATAAGATAAGTAACTTAGACAGCCGATTCGAGAATACAAAATTTTCTTCCAACTTAGGACTTTTATCTGTTCGACATCGTCTTTGACCAATATCTCAAAACTGCTAAAAAAGTTGTGGTTTGAAGGTAATCATTCAACCGGTTCTCGTATACTGTTGCTGGTGCGGTAATCTTAGTTCACACTGACCTTATCCATCTAGATACTCTTGCTCAAAGTAGCCCATATAAAGGTTTACTGATAAAATAAATACATGCTACAGTTACCGAGTTCCTGATTCCTATGCTTCTTTCATTCTAATACGCAACCGACAACGTGCAATTTCGTTATATAACTTGCTGGAGTTACTATATCATCAATGTATGGCATCAACAATATATCTGAAAAGATTTACCTACACAGTCCGACCTAACTTCCTTTACGTTTCTACATTTAGTTCCTTGTCAATGTAAAGGCATCTGTTGTAATGATGCCCTAAAATGTCCTTAAGTTGACCATTGCGTTAAGAATATAATGAAATGTCCTAAATTATACAAAATTCACAAGCTAAAAATAAAAAATGAAGGGGACCCAAATTAAACACATGAATATCCAGTGTTTAAAGGACTCTCATGAATGGCGAAGACAAGGGACAATGACATTGCCTTAAGAGACTGATCACATGCATATGATCAGCACCCAAGCCTTCTATTCATCAAGTTTAGACCAGGGAGGGTCACGCAATGGCTGCTGATGACTCAGCAGGTCGACCTATAGGCTTCCTACGACCCGCAATCCCAAGCTCACAAGGATGGCGATGTTCCAGACACTACAAGTAACTACCAAGACTGATTTATTGGGATGTAAAAAATAATATTGAAACTTGTTACACATGAAATATTCATAATGAATAAATAGTATAAAACTGAAACAAAAAAAAATATAAAATCCTCAACACGACAAAGGAAAGGAACGTAAGGAATATTTGAGATACCGCATCAATATTAGCAACGCAAAGAGGTATGTAAATATGAGTTCAAAATAACAGAATGGAAATTAAAAGTGGCAAATATATTATAGAAATAAAGAAGAAAAATAGTAACCATGGGGAAAACCGTACAAAGTGCTATATATTCATCATATTTCCCACACTAATTTCTCAAAACAAAAAAATAAATATATATATATATATATATATATATATATATATATATATATATATATATATATATATAAAATATAAGTCTATTGAACGATGTATCGACCAATCATTCGAACGACGGAATGAATTTTATTATTCCGCGCGCATTCAGTCAAACCTTCATGCACTGCATTGAAACAAAAAATCATTGCAATAGCTACCAACGATGCGCTTTCTCATCACGTCCGTTGCAATTTGTAGCTTAAGTCTTGCGTACATCACGGGTCAATAACTTTCTTTTCGGTCGGCGAAAAAAAAGGGCACAGAGGATTGGGGGGGGGGGAGTTCGTCATTGTGGCGTGGTCGCTATCGCCTCGGCTTAGGTGAGAAGGAATCAAGAGGTGAGGGAATTTAGCTGATCAAAAAAGGAGCTGAACTGACCCTGTTGTCCTTTTGGGTTCATTAAAGCCATTTCCATTGCTATATTAAATCATCAGGAAGTTAATAAAATGTTTCAATGTAGGTAGAAAAACATTTTCTTTGTTCGCCAAACCGTCGTCTTCTTTTCTTTCCCATGCTTCTTTTGCAATCTGTTACTTAAATATATGTATATACATATATATATATATATATATATATATATATATATATACTGTATATATACATATACATACATATATATATATATATATATATATATATATATATATATATATATATATATATATATATGGTGTAAGAATCGCTCATAAAACTATTAATGAAATATCAAGGGGGGGGGGGGAAGAAGAAGAAGCATATACACATCAAAAGGAGATGGATCTGTTATAACAACAGAAGATGAAGAAAGGCAACGTTGGATGGATCACTTTACTGAGGTCATGGATAGAAGACATAAACGGAATAATTTGACTGATATACCTGAAGCTAATGAAGATCTCGATCTCCCCATGAATGAAATCAGTGTGCGTGAAGTTGAAGTTATTATAAAAAACTCAGGAGATGGAAAGCCCCTGGTTACGATGGAATAACTGCTAAGAAGATACTGACTGAAAATGAAGTGACTCCCAGAATATTTACAAGATTATTTGATAGAATGCGGTGTGAAGAGGAAAAACCTGATGGATGGGAGTTAGAAGTGTTGGTTAAAATGACAAAAAAAAAAAATAAGACCTAACTAATTGCAATAATTACAGAGGCATCACATTTACGCCAGTCGTCATGAAAAAAAATATAGTATGATTATTCTAAAGTGAGAGACATGAAAAGCTGAGAGATTAACAAGCAAGCTTTAGAAAAGGTAGAAGTTGTATTGACCATATTTTAATTTTGAGACATACAGCAATGCGTAGAATATATATATATATATATATATATATATATATATATATATATATATATATATATATATCCACTTTTGATGGCGTTTGTGGACTATGAAAAAGCCTTTGATAGTGTGCACCAGCCAATTTTGGGGAGAGTTCTGCCTTATTATTGAATTCCTCTTAAATATGTGAATTTGATTAAGGCTGTTCATGAACATAAGGAGTCCTATCAAATGAATTTCCAGTGAACAGTGGAGTTATGTTGTTTATCGTCCTCATGGACTTTGAAATGCGTAGAACAGTTGGAGATGGCGGAGAAGGATTGGACTGGATTGATAATAAGAAATTAGTTGACCTAGAGTATGCTGATGACGCTGTTCTTGTTATCAGAACACCAACAGGATTTGCAAGACTTGCTTACCAGAATCCATGAAACATCACACGAGGTTGGGCTTAAGATAAATAGAAGAAAGACAGATGGTGAGGTAGGAGAAAGGATTCATGAGGTAGAATCATTTAAATATTAAGGAACTAAAATCTCTAACACAGGGTCAATAGAATTGGATTTTAATGGAAGATTGGAAAAAAAGAAAATCAAACAATGGCTAAGTGAAGTAAAATTTGGAAATCAAATCGCCTGAAATTACATAAAAAAAAATCAGTCTATATATCAGTTTAGTGAGATCGGTGTTACTGTATATACATGAGTTATGGTATGGCAATGAAACAATCTCCAACAAATTTAGTAGATTTGAGAACAAAGACCTCAGAAGAATAATGGGAGTTGATCGACAGGACAGAATTAGAAATGAAACTAAAAGAGAGATTACTCAAGTACCATATATGGATAAGATCATAGTTAGGGGTAGATGGACATGGTTTGGGCATGGTCTTCGCACTCCTCAAGAGAGATTAGTTCACCAAATATTTAACGGGCCTCCACCAGGTACGAGAAGAGTTGGACGACCCAGGCCCACATGGGTGAGGACTATGAAACGTGAAGCAGGAGATGATGAATGGAGAATTATTGAATTAAAAGCTAGAGATAGACATGACTAGCGAAATCTAATCAAGGCCCTTTGCGTCAATAGGCGTAGGAGGAGATGATGATGATGATTATGATGGAGATATATATATATATATATATATATATATATATATATATATATATATATATATATATATATATATATATATATATATATATATACACAGTATATATATATATATATATACATATATATATATATATATATATATATATATGTGTGTGTGTGTGTGTGCGCATGTGTGTGTGCGTGTGTCTGTGTATTCACATGCACAATACTCTGAAACGGGGTGAAATAAAAAATCGTATCACCGTTCCTCCTTTCCTAAGTGAGAAATTGGAGAGTAAAGCTCTAACATATGACAAATCCTGCAACCCAGACGCTACAATACTCTATTATATCTAAGGAGATTCCGAAGTTTTTCCTCAATCTTTTAATAACTATTTGGCTCATAATGTGTAAAACCTCTAATTACAGTAAAATAAAATAAATCCACTAATGAGGAAGCATATGAAAGTTGGGTAACCCTACGATTGGGTTAGGTTAGATACGGCCTTGGTAAATTACACTCAAGTCAAATGCAATTGATAATTACATATGACAAATCTAGCCACGTCTCATGAACATGCAATGGCCACTTCATTCATCCTTTAACTGATGAATCGTGGGTGAAGCGACTAGGCTATGCAGTAAGAATTTCATAACAACAGCACTTCTGACCATCCTTTACATTCAGATCTTCCTGGACAGTTCCATTCTGTTCGTAATACTATGCATGCGGTTAATTCTGATAGTCAGGCCTTCTCCACTATGAGGCTCAAAACTACACAGTATTCTAGAAGTTTTATTCTAGCTGTGACCAACTTGAGGAATGGTCTTCTTAATCGGGTAGTTGAATCAGTAGAACTTCAAAAGTTCAAAAGTTGCAGTAGATGTTTTTATGTTGAACAGGCTGACATAAGTCTTTTTAACAGTTATACATGAATTATCTGTTTTAATGTTGTTAATGTTTTTTTTTAATATTATATTTTTTATTACTTCTTATATCGTTTATTTATTTCCTTGTTTCCTTTCCTCACTGAGCTATTTTTCCCTTGGAGCCCTTGGGCTTATAGCATCCTGCTTTTCCAACTAGGGTTGTAGCTTGGCTATTAATAATAATAATAATAATAATAATAATAATAATAATAATGTCGAATCATATTATA
Organism: Palaemon carinicauda; assembly: GCF_036898095.1. Taxonomy (NCBI): domain Eukaryota; kingdom Metazoa; phylum Arthropoda; class Malacostraca; order Decapoda; family Palaemonidae; genus Palaemon; species Palaemon carinicauda. The sequence goes on from NC_090725.1 coordinate 68,087,812, forward strand.
CATACTGCGCTATTTACCCCTTCTTTCAAGCACTCTTGCCCCACAAGGTCAAGTTACTTCATAATAACAAGATTCATCCTTTCACCCACGATTTTTACCACTGTTTTATGTACCTGGACATATCTCATCTTATCTATCTCAATACCTGTATCCATTTTTTCACTCACACTCAAAATCTACACTTACACTTTCATATAGGTGAGTTGGCACTAATTTCTTCATACATACTAACCTTACCTATTACAGAAAATTCATGTTTCTTCCAAATATTTTGCAAACATTCTTTTGCCTTCCTTGTTTCACTCAGTGCGAGCTACGTCTTCTCGCATGTTATCATCACGTGTTATGTATACTTCCAAATTACTTATACGAATTATACAATTCTATTTTCCCCAATACATAAGAATAGCCAGCACTCTATCCTCTAGGTATTTTATTACTTCCATTACTTTAGTATTCATCACATTTACTCGCAACTTTCCTCTCTTGCAAACACATTCTTACTATTGGTTTCTGTATATTTCTTCAACATTCCCAATCAACAGAGTACCCTTGGCAAACATCAATGTTTTCTATAGAAATGAAATCAATACTGAAAACAGATATTGTGTATTTCCCTATTCTCCGTTTTGGGGTGTATGTATGATAGCGGCTACCTAGGCCTATATGTAAGATGTTGGCTGACTAAGAATACAGCAGTGTAAGGGGGTCGCAGGGGGACTTTAGGCCACCCCGTTAGATTAGTAGGTAAGAACACAGCTTGTAGGTTAGGTTAGAGGGGTAAGTCTAGATTAGTTGGCGTCCAGATTTCATGCTCGCTGGAGGAACTGGCCGCTCATATACAAAGGCACCTTAATTTTTTAGACAGGACGTATACTAAAATGTGGAAAACAAAGAAAAACACAATTACAAAACTTGAGTAAGTAAATATCAGGGTTTATAATATTCCGTCTCAAAGGTGTAATACACACTAAATTGATCAAAGAGAAAAAATCACCGCAATTCGATTACAAGAATGTAATATGCATTCCATCAGAATAGGCAAGTCACAAACCTCTCTCATTATAATAAAGAAGCATTTATGAATCAGTAGCCATCAAACTGAAAAGGAAAAATCCCATTTTAACATTGGCTCTGAATGATTACCAAAGATAGCAGAAAATATTTGTTTAGGACTGTACTCTCTTAATTTCATATAGCCGCTATAAACAACCAATCTTTCATTATGATTGAATGGCTGTTTCAATGAACATTGCCTCTAAGGAAAATTTTCAAATGTTGCGCAATTTAACCCAAAGTCCAAGGATGTATTTACTCCTCCTCCTCCTCATGTCTATGGCCACTTTTGTTTTTTGGCACCATGTTCCCAAAGACATTTTTGCCATACTTTCCTATCATTGATTGATTGATTTGAGGTTTTCTGGCATCCTGACATCTAAGGTCATTGACGCCGACACTTTCCTATGAAGTCGGGGGGCAAGTGGCGGAAAGGGTGAGAGTATAAAAATCAATAAATATAAAAGAATACAAAAAAAAAAGGAGGCAAAGTACGAAAAGAAACTGAGAAAATGTCATAGGATTAGAAATCTAAGTAATGTAAGAACAGCGAGTCAACGAGAAATACATACGCGAATAAAATGAGATAAAAAGTTGAATAAGAAACATGGAACCCAATAAGTAATTAAATGATAATCTTGAGGTAAAAAAGAAAAATCAGACAAAATAAAAACGAAAAGTACTGTCCATTTCGAACCAAAATACCAATTAGGGCAATCGCAAACACTGTTACATATCATAAACATGACCACATCGATTGACCCTTTGAATCTTGCTGTAAGTGAAAGTCCCATTACTTTCTATGGCTTCGGCAACGTCACGATCTCATTGTAGGATTAGAAAAAACATGAACTCGCCAGAAAGATAACGCAGTCTCTTTTACGACAACACGGGGGAGGTTTCCACATAAATAGTGCGTTTGCAATATGTTGGGAAAGTCTACTTTCAATTATTGGAATGTCTCACTAAGTGGTGACGTGACAAGGCTGATGATCATAATATATCGAAAAAAAATTCCTGATACATGAAAAAAGATAATTAAAATGATAACTCGATTTTATTTCAAGCACTTCACGTGCTGCATAACTTTATCATTTTGTATATATATATATATATATATATATATATATATATATATATATATATATATATATATATATATATGTATATATATATATATATATATATATATATACATATATATATATATTTATATCAACACAATATCGTGCTCAAATAGAAATAAATTTCTATCTCATAACGAGATCGAACCGTAGCCACTTCAAATGAAAGGCAAGGTCGCTACCAATCATGCCATAAAAATAAAGCTTCAGGTGGCATGAATGGTAGCGACCTTGCCTTTCATTTGAAGTGGCTACGGTTAGATCCCAGTATGGGATAGAAATTTATATATATATATATATATATATATATATATATATATATATATATATATATATATATATATACAGTATATATATATATATATATATATATATATATATATACAGTATATACATATATATATATATATATATATATATATACAGTATATATATATATATATATATGTGTGTGTGTGTGTGTGTGTGTGTGTGTGTGTGTGTGTGTACTAACAAGACAATCCAAAGATTCTTTATCACCCCTCCTTGTAAGGAAGTATAGCAAGCGGTGATGAAATGACCACCAACGTATGCTAGTTATTTCTCTCTCTCTCTCTCTCTCTCTCTCTCTCTCTCTCTCTCTCTCTCTCTCTCTCTCTCTCTCCTACTACTACTAGTACTACTGCGACTACTGAACTCTTATTATTATTATTATTATTATTATTATTATTATTATTATTATTATTATACTATTATATTATTACATTATCATTATTATATGATTATATTACTATTATTATTAGTATTATTATTATTTTTTAATTACTATTATTAATATCATTATAATTAATATTAATATTATTACTACTACTACTACTAGTAGTAGTAGTAGCAGCAGTAGTAGTAGTAGTAGTAGTAGTAGTAGTAGTAGTAGTAGTAGTAAATAGCTCACCCAGTTACTCTATCCGACGTGTGCCATAGAAAAAGCCCCCCAAAATATATATATATATATATATATATATATATATATATATATATATATATATATATGTTATAGTGATCATTCAGTGAAGAGCCAAACGGAATTCTAAAAAAAAATATTTAAGTCCCATACATAGAAAGTATTAAAAACATAACTAAGAATATTAAAGCAAATAACCCTTTATTTTTTTTTCATATCCCAAGACCATAGGAAGGGCCCTTGTTAATGTTTACCGAAACGAAACAGATATCGAATCCGGAGCTTACCAAGTACCATGTGGAGATTGTGACAAAGTTTACATGGTACAAACAAGTCCATCTCTATTGCAAAGATTATCTGAATACAAGTTGTGGAATGATCTTCCTAATCGGGTAGTTGAATCAGTAGAACTTCAAAAGTTCAAAGTTGGAGCAAATGTTTTTATGCTGACCAGGCTGACATGAGTCTCTTTAGTTTATATATTACATATCTGTTTTTGACGTTGTTAATCATTTATATAGGACATATCTGTTTTGACGTTGTTACTGTTTTTAGAATGATTTATTGTTAATTTATTCTCATCATTTATTTATTTCCTTATTTCCTTTCCTCACTGGGCTATTTTTCCCTATTGGAGCCCTTGGGCTTATAGCATCTAGCTTTTCCAACTAGGGTTGTAGCTTGGCTAGTAATAATGATAATAATAATAATCTGTCGAGTATGGCTTTGAGAATTCGAGGATTTTCGTTATTTTGGAAACTTAAGGGATCAGTTTAACTGGACTGAGTCCTCTTTGGTTTTTAAAAAATGCCTTTCTGTACAAGACAAAGATTCTGGAATCGAGCATCACAAACCAAACTGATAATATGAAGTTATCCGAAGGACAATGAAAACCGACACAAGGACAACACCCTTCTGAATCCGGTCATCAAAAAGATAATCCAGTAAGACGGACAGCCAGTGCATGGTGAGCTTGGAACTCCTGTGTCTGACTGTACATTCATCTATCACCCACTTCAGCCCTTGTTTCCTCAGTTCCGAATAGGAGCATTAAACCCATTATCACTACGTTAATACACAATTCAAATCTATACACATCGACACTGAATTAAATTTAGTATTATAGCTCCTAGTTTGTAAAATCATATTCACGCAAACATGGGAAAATAAAACAGGGTTAAGATTGTCATTTTCAAAAACCTTAAACCATCCAACTAGAAGCAAGTCCATATTATCATATTTTTGAAATTTTTTTAAAGTACCAATGATAAAGAAAAATCTAAATATAAAACATAATTTGCTGTAATTTTAAAAAGGATAATGAAATCATGTTAACTCCACAGAAAATACTGAAAACATCGTAAAAACACTTACTTTCAGAGTCGTTATGGCGGCCGTAGCTTTGCCCCATTTTGCTGTATCTTGAAGGAATATGGACCTTGGTCGCTTTTCCCTTTGAAGAATAACTACATAAACCACATACACTACATAGATCTTGTACAAAATCTGTGCGACCACTTCCTCATCACTTGATGTACAACCTATTGACGGTTTGATTTTCACTTTACACTTGGTATGCTGAGGTTTTACACCACAACATAGCGGTGAAGCAAAAAGCCGTATTCACTAATTACCTTCATATTGGATTGAATGTCTACTTTAAATGAGAAACTAAAAAAAAACAGTTTGAACGGCATAAACAGATTGCAATCCTCTTCTCTAAACTGACAGTTATTCATATGACCTTTAGCAAAACAGTGATCATATTTTCAATGTACTGAGATCTGGTAATAGTGGCCTTCTAAATGGTAATTGTCTTGCCACAAATATTGACAAATTTCCTTAAGACCTAGTTCTTGCGGTAGGACTTCCTTGGCTCACCTTCCAAGAACTTATCCCGTGTCTTGAAAGAAACAACCACAGTTTTGATCGCTTGACAAAAGGCTATGGAACTGCATAATTTTCTGCTCTTCTGCGAAGTCTTTCCAAACCAGTTACGCTTAATGGTTGATTTGCAGAGCTACATCAATTCATCAATATGCTTTCAGTTTTTAATTACCAATAGTTATGCAGTCTTTATCGTAATGCACTAATATATAATTTCTCAATCACGGACACTTTTGCTAAAGTTTATTTTCATCTCCAATTTCTAATCTAGATACATGTTACTATTGGATATTTGTTTTCTATAATATTTATCATTGTAATTTAATAAGCAATGTAAGTCCTTGATTTTTTTTACACCTGTTTCGAAATTTCGTGCCTAAATTAAAACTGAGAATTAGACAAAGCACTTATAACATGAATCAATAAAAATTCTTATCAGACGACAAGACACCAATTACTGTCTCAATAGTAATAGCACTAAAAATAATAAAATAACACCGGCACTAACTTGGCACACTCAGAAATCCTCAGTGACACGGATATGATTCAATGGAGGATTCTCACGGGAGAACAATGTGATGGTGCAGGTATTCTTAAAACAGTATCCCAGCAGATCTGACTTGGGACAAGACACTTATACTGTTAAGATCACTCACATGGGACAGTCGGACACATCACGGGATTTAAACTTATTCAGCGAATAAGATGAGATGATAAGGCGTAAACAGACATGCTGATGCCATCTGTAAAAAAAAGAAAGAAAAATTTAGTTATATGGAGGTACAAAATACAAACAAAATGTGCTAATACTTGAATAAAAATCATACAAATTGCACCAAAAATGTCAAGAGGGCAACACACATTTCTTTGAAAACATATCTAAAAACTGTGCATTTATGTATTATCTTTCATTAACCATAAAAAATAACCCACTATCAAACACAAAGAACAAAATGATGGCATTCAAAACTGGAGAAAAGAAGAAGGGGGACATTTCAGAGACAGTAACATGCACTTTGGCTAAGACACAAAACTCCATCAAAAGCTACCAAAGAGAAGATGCGTATAAAATCATTACAGTAGATATCGAAGGAAATAATATCTGTTACTTAAATGAAATAATACTTCAAAAGTATTACAATCGGTTGTTAAGGCCGGTCAGTAAATTCTGTCAACAAGAGAAAAACAAAAAACAAAGAGAAACGTTAACTGTGTCTAAAGAAAAAGAAAGCGTAACTTTCTTTTGTCGAAATGATGGAAAGTAGTGAAAAATCTGAGAATAGTGGGTAACGTAATCACACCTCAACGTAGCAACAAGATCTATTATATTAGATAAATAAGAAAAATCTAAGGCAATACAATAAAGGGCTTTGTTGCCTAACTACTACCGTTTATTACAATTCATATTTCTCGCCTTTCGAGCTTTTTATGGAAATTCATAGAAAATCCGGAAAATTAATCTACTTGTTGAAAAAAATGACCGGATAATGGCAATGTACAATTTCGTTTGTTTTTTATATACACCTGATATCATTTAACTTGACTTGCTTTTACATAATCACTGAAAATACAGAAGAATTGTGAGCAAAGATAAATAAAAAAAAAATGATTAAAATTTCAAATAATGAAAAATACGTCAAGAAGAAGCACTCTTGGGAAAGAGACAAAAAGGGAATAAGTTGATTATTATAGATATATTCATACTTTCATATATATATATATATATATATATATATATATATATATATATATATATATATATATATATATATATATATATGTATATATATATATATATATATATATATATATATATATATATATATATATATATATATATATATATATATATGTGTGTGTGTGTGTGCGACTATACATATAAATAAAGTATAAATAAAATATATTAACCATTATATTTAGGCATTTGTCTGCTTACGAAGTACACATATTTTGTTACAGGAGAAAAGGTAAACACTAGTACATTAAGCAAATAGACTTAATATGAAATAACAGTCCTATTATATATTAGACATATCATCATCATATGCAATAGAGAAAAATCCCCCCCCAAAAAATGAATGAATTTACCCCCATGAAGTGAAAATCAATTTTGAGTGACCGTGATTACTACCAAAGTACGAAACTAAACATTTAATTAATAATATAATAAATTAGAATAGAAAAATCAAAGGTGATTTGCTTGCGAGTAGAAATCAAGCTGGGAATTCTAAGAATTCAGTGGAAAGCAAACGTGGTAGAAGCCGAAGAAAAAAATAGCAAGTACTCTAAGAAAGCTTCTCATATTTCACGTATTGAGGTTTTATTTTATTCAAGTTAGAAAGATCAAAGTGTAGAGAAAGTCTCCTTTTTCTCAATTTGGTTGAGATAATGTTGTAAACAATACTAGTTTAGCAACCAACCGACATAGAACAAATGGGTTAGTTATGTACATTTTGATTTGCTTTACGATCACATAACATTTTGTAATCAAAAGTTTCGAGATATGGCAATCTGTTTTAGAAGCCTAACATTAGAGAAAGGGCATTATTTAATTAACTTGGTTTTCAAAAAAAAACTCACAACTCACTTTGGTTATAGAAACTGTAAACTAATACTGTATTAACAATTACTATTATCATTAACCGCGACAAAATTAACTCGCGGTGGGGTTAATAGAAAAATGAATAGAAAAAATAACTGATATACACAAGGGATGCCACAGTCATTATCAACCCTTAGTCACTAAACAACTTTTAAACTGTTTTCTCTTCCTCTTTTTACCTTCCCCAATTCTAATTAATGTAGCGGTACACGGGTCGTATGAGAAATTTCAACAAGGCATTAAGTAGTGTTCCCTGCCCCGACTCTCTCTCTCTCTCTCTCTCTCTCTCTCTCTCTCTCGCCCACATGAAGCACCCTTATACTCTTCACTTCCCGCCATTCAAAGCACAAAGTATTTCAGAAGTACTTAGCAGTCTCTCTCTCTCTCTCTCTCTCTCTCTCTCTCTCTCTCTCTCTCGCATGAAGCACTCTTTTACTCTTCACATCTCGCTATCCAATGCACAAAGTATTTCAGAAGTACTTAGCAGTCTCTCTCTCTCTCTCTCTCTCTCTCTCTCTCTCTCTCTCTCTCTCTCTCTCTCTCTCTCTCACAGCACCCCATCAAAATATAAATTCCGTAGTGCAGGAAACAAAACAAAAATTACATAAATACAACATTCATTTGAATGAGAAGCTTGAACAGTTGCAGAATAGAACGCTATTGTACACATGCTAAATATTGTGTTGACATTTTTTTTTTCTTTTTTGCTAATAGAAAAGGTGGGGTGGAAGAAGAGTGAGGAGAGTTAGCTATCTAACCGTGGTAGGGAATAGTTTGTTATGTGAAATATCAGTAGTGCCATAGCCTCTGTACCATGGTCTTCTACTATCTTGGATTAGAGTTCTCTTGCTTGAGGATACACTCTGGCATACTATTCTATCTTATTTCTTTTCCTCTTGTTTTGTTAAAGTGTTTATAGTTTATATAGGAAATATTTATTTTAATGATGTTACTCTTGAAATATTTTATTTTTCCTTGTTTAGTTTCCTCACTGGGCTATTTTCCCTGTTGGAGCCCCTGGACTTATAGCAACCTGCTTTTCCAACCAGGGTTGTAGCTTAAGCAGTAATAAATAATAATAATAATAATAATAATAAAATAATAATAATAATAATAATAATAATAATAATAATAATAATACGAGTGATGTAAAGTGTGGTTTCAATACAATAAAAGCTTATTATTCTTTTTCTTTTTGTTTCCTAGTATTCTTGGTTAAAAGCTAATTTAATACAATACATTATTTTTCTTTTACTTTTTGTTTCCAAGTATTCTTGGCTAATGGGGTTTTATGCAAAACAATATGTTTAAATGAGTACAAAATTGCTAAAGAATGTCGGCATCAAGTTCAGTAAATAAAACTATATAAGGAAATATCTTCAATCGTTGGAGTATTGTACTTGGTATTTAGCACCAATTAACAGTACGGCCGTTGCTTATTGAGACCTTGCGTGACCTGACAAATGACCCTATTTACATAAAGGAAGCCATATTGTTCATTCATAACGTTAGGTCGAGGAGAGAGAGAGAGAGAGAGAGAGAGAGAGAGAGAGAGAGAGAGAGAGAGAGAGAGAGATTTACATTCAAATGCATTTTCATGCAATTTTGCATTTGTACTGAATGCGAACATAATACCATTCAATATGAAATCAATTCCCCTGTTTTGGGATGTTATATAAACCGTGAGTAATATTTCTGATCCATTAAAGATAAAAATTTTTTTTATAAAAGAACCCACACTGAAAGAAAAAAAGGACAGTCGTAAAAACTACCTTTACTTTTAATGGGAGTTGTTTTCCATCTGCCAAGAGAATATTTTACCGTTAGCATTTTAAATAGTTTCATCAGTTAGAATATAACAATTTCTAACCCAGTTATAATATTTGTCATTCAAAATTTCTCACAATCAAAAAATGTAAAATCTGCGCCTTCATACAATTGTTTAATACAATAACACATACACACACACACACACACATATATATATATATATATATATATATATATATATATATATATATATATATATATATATGTATATATACACATATATATATATATATATATATATATATATATATACACATTATACACATATATATATATATATATATATATATATATATATATATATATATGCGTAAAAATCACAGGAATACGTGATGCTCAGATGCATATATATTATATATATATATATATATATATATATATATATATATATATATATATATACTGTATATTAGTACTCCTGAATTTCAAAATATCACCTTGTTAAAATATTTTTCGTAATACAACAGAAACTGTATTGACTATACCTCATAGAGAGAGAGAGAGAGAGAGAGAGAGAGAGAGAGAGAGAGAGAGAGAGAGAGAGGGAGAGAGAGAGAGTCCCCTGTATTTTAACAATGGCGAAGGGTAGGGTAGGGTGGGGTACGTAGGTAAGAGTTCTGGGTAAGGGAGCGAGGAGTGCTTAACAAGAGCGAGTTTAAGCTTTGAGACTGATTAACATGGCCAAGGCTAGGCAGAGAGAGGTAGCATGGCTGTACTGCAGTCGCCGTAGGCTGCAAGATGGACCCATTACACCCACAGTATCATCACCAGGACCACCACATATTTCTCTCTCTCTCTCTCTCTTTCTCGCTCCTCCTGTCCCCCACTGGAAACTATACCACATAAAATTCAAGGGATGTATAATGTCTCCTCTAAGACCGTCAGAAATGAAAAAGAAGGAAAAGTCAGAAACGCAAAGGAGAAACAAGAAGACCCATGGCTTTCTGCACATCACAAACGAGAAATTCACACTGTAGTCAAAGGGGTACCAAAGCAGAAAAAAAAGACAGAGGAATGTGGGCTCCTTCCCGGTCCAACCCCTTGGCCGGGTACCCATTCCCACAGCTCCTCATACCCAAAGGTGCTCCCTCTGTGCCCTGAACCCATACTTGAAGGTCCTGCCCCTGTGTGCTATACCCATACCCTGATGTGCTACCCCTATGCCCTGCACTTATACCCGCAGGTCCTCACCCGGAGCCCAGTTCCCAAACCCCCACGGTCTCCCAGTGTTCTACTACAGCCTCATCCTCCATCCACACCCATGGGAGGCCTGTTATTCCGTCGTGGCGTATGCAAATTTCGCCTCATTAGATAGGGGCAGCAAAGATGAGTGTCGTTTGCAACCGTCCTGCGATCCCCAAGGTGCCTTGTCAGGTAAGATGCTGCCAAGAAAAAGAAGAATGTGCAAAGAGAGAGAGAGAGAGAGAGAGAGAGAGAGAGAGAGAGAGAGAGAGAGAGAGAGAGAGAGACGAAAATAGATAAATTATATGCGAAGAGATTACGGAGAATCTTTTTTGGGAAACAATTTCCTACGGATTAAGTATTGACTCCTTGTAAAAATTGAGAGAGAGAGAGAGAGAGAGAGAGAGAGAGAGAGAGAGAGAGAGAGAGAGAGAGAGAGAGAGAGAGAGAGAGAGAGCATCTTGAAGCACACACACTAAAATAAAGTCTTATCAAAGCAACTTCTAAATTTCTGAAGATATCGAAAATCTTTGCTGAAGAGATAAATTCTTTCAGCCAAGGGCACCATTTGCTTGATAACTTTAAAAGGCCAAAGCGTTAAGACTGACGACAGTAACTAATAGCTATAATTAAGAAAACAATAAGGTTCACAAATAAAATTTCCCTTAAAGTAATTAGCTTTGGAAATCCTACTTCACTTACAAAGGATGATAACTCGTAATAAACTTATGTTCATACCCAGATACAAGACGAAATATCCCTTTCCACAGACGGAAGTCGCGAACTGGCATCTAGATATATTCGCAGTCAAAGCACAAACGCG
>NC_090725.1:68114255-68116755 GCF_036898095.1 Palaemon carinicauda
TTACTATTTTTCATCTTCTTTACTACTTCTTCTACTTCTCTTCTAATCACTCCTATGGTAATTGCCTCGTTTGGGAGTCATCTTCAAAATCAGTTCTTGGGTTCTCCTCATTCAATAGTCCTTCAAAATAAGTTTCCAACTTTCTTTTAATTTCATTCTCTTCTGCTAGAACTATACCAGTGTTATCTTTTTTTTGCCTTATCAGTCTCAGGTCTTTAGAGCAGTATCTTGGCTTCCGCCCATGCAGAGATTGACTGAAGTTTTTCTCCGGATTAAAAAATCCTGGCCTGAAGCTGAAGTTAAAAATGGGGCTTTCCTTTGTTCTGTTGCAGATAAAATCCTAAGACCCAGCAGTTGTTGATATGGGCGAAATTACCAATAGCGCAGGCATTTGCTAAGTCGTTATCAGAGGCTTATCACTAAAGGCCCATGAACAGAGTATGCGACAATTTAAGCTAGCAGTTGATATGCATCTGATTAATGATAGTGAAGAGAAACTGCAGCATCTGGTGAATTAGCTATAAAGCATTTGCGAAAGGATAAGCTGCAAGCAAATGGGAGTAAAAGTATGGTTAAGAAGGTCAATAACGACAGGGAAGATGGAGCAATGAATACAAATATGGATGGTATATGAATGGGAAAATCAATTTATAAAATTATCTAAGAGTAAATGTTACATAATATACAGTCGTAGCATGAGAAAAAAAAAGTTTTATTAGTACTGGTTAAGCTAAGAAGGTATCAAGGTGTGTGCAAAGTATTGGGAAGAGGCTTGAAGTGTCTACGGAAAGTTATTTATGGAATAAAGTCAGGAACTTGAATGTAAATAAAAATAAAAGTTTGAATCCTTTGAGATAAACTGTATGCTCAATATATGACACGTCAGAAGAACTGAAAAGTTGCAAATATAAAGATCCTTACATATAGTAGACATGTCAGTATATGTGAAGGGAAGGAACAGCGAGCTTTGAGGGGATTTGATCATGTGGAAAACAATAAGTTGGTGGTAAAATTAACAAAGTTCTGGCTTGCTATGCTAAAATTAAAAAAAAAAATAATAATAATAAATAAAATAAAACCTAAAATATCTAGGATATATGGAATAAATGAGGTACTGGAAAATTGAGGTCTTTATTTTCAGGAAATATTAGAATTCGTACAACGTAGTTGAAAATGGTCAGTTAAGAGTGAAAACACGCTACTAGTGCAACTTACTGAACTCTAGGAAACAGTCCTTTTAAAGGAACTTTCCTCAAGTAATTCGTTTACTATTCAACAGGTAAGGTATGAATGAGGAAGTGACATACTGGCTGCATTTTCGTTGGTGCTACTCTTTTAGGAAAAAGGCTTGAAGTTGATTATACATAAATATACATTCAGTAAATATGTGTGTATATATATACATACATACATACATATATATGCATATATTTATATATATATATATATATATAAATATATATATATATATATATATATATATATATATATATATATATATATATATATATATATATATGATACTCTGTGCATATATTTCAGCCTATCTGCACATGGATAGTAGTGCAGATAACACAGCCAGCGATAAGCATCCGTTGGTTACATACAGTACTTTGGACCTATTAAGACAATTTTCCATACTGTACAGATGATAGTTTCTATTGCCATTATCATTTAGGCATTAGTGTCTATTATCACAATCATTTCATAGTTCGTACAGTCAATCATCATAACAATACGATTAGGTCTTTATTTAACTTAAAGCTAGTAAAACCCAAAAACCTTAGATTTACCTTAACAATTACCTTGAAACCATCCAAATTACCTCAAACTAAGGTAATTACCTTAAAAGTTTAAATCCTGACTATTACCGACACGATTAACAAGTTACTAATTTTTACCTCCTGTTGACATAAATACCCCGGCTCAAATATTTATTTTACTATTAAATTTAAGGAAATTGGAAAAGTTTTAAAGATAATCTCAGATAAAAAGGAGTAGGATCTATGATAATGGCCACATAATCATGGTCAAGTTAAAACCTGGTGATAGTAACTATTGAAACAATAGTATTACGTTATGTTTAGGTATACAGTCAAACATAAATCCAATCACAATTGCCTACAATGAAAAATAGGATGATACTCTTGCTAGAGGGTACACTCAGGCACACTATTCTATCTAATTTCTCTTCTTATTTTGTTAAAAGTTTTTTATAGTTTCTATATGAAATACTTCTTTTAATGTTGTTACTGTCCTTAAAATATAGCTTTCCTTGTTTCCTCTCTTTACTGGGCTATTTTCCCTGTTGGGGTTCCAGGGCTTATAGCATCCTGCTTTTCCAACTAGGGTTGTAGCTTAACAAGTGATAATAATAATAATAATAATAATAATAATAATAATAATAATAATGAAAATAATAATAATTATAACAATAATATCAATAATAATAATAATAAATAATGTAGTACAAATAGCATTGTCTACTTAAAAACGCTAG
>NC_090725.1:68121755-68126755 GCF_036898095.1 Palaemon carinicauda
TATATATATATATATATATATATATATAAAGGCTAGAGAGAGAGAAAGAAAGCGAAACATATAAAGCAATTAATATATATTTATAGATTTATACACACACATATATGTATATATATATATATATAGAGAGAGAGAGAGAGAGAGAGAGAGAGAGAGAGAGAGAGAGAGAGAGAGAGAGAGAGAGAGAGAGAGAGAGAGAGAGAAATGTTAAAACAGAACACTGATCAACTCATAAAAAAAACATAGCAAAAGCAAGGTTGAAAAAAAAAAGTTGCAGGCAAGAAAATGAGAAATTAAGGCTAGAACAGACGACAGGCAAAAGAAGCGAGAGGAGGGGGGGTGTCGGGGTAGGTGTATCGGAGGAAGCAAACTCTCATCTACATTCCTTAATACAATTATGTAAATCAGTTGCGGATTTCGCTTGGGTATATCGCCCAGGATCATGCCCGCCAGCTATGACTCCTCTCATCACACCCACAGACAGACTCTCTCTCTCTCTCTCTCTCTCTCTCTCTCTCTCTCTTTGCATGAATAATCATGTGAAAAAAATTTATATAAAATCCATATGTGTATCTTTACACACACACACACACACACACACATATAATATATATATATATATATATATATATATATATATATATATATATAATTTATATATATATATATATATATATATTTTATATATATATATATATATATATATATATATATAACTTATATATACATATAATACAAAACGTTGAAATACAAACCTGAAATACCAAACTAGGTAATGACAAGGTCATAAAAGACCTGTACTTCTTGTTACTGATATCGAAAAACGTGTTATAGAGCATATCATAATTAATTCAAAACAGTTTAAACTGACAAACTAATGTAAACATTTAATCAACGATTAAGAATTACCCCAAAAGAACATCTTATATGCACGAAAGTATGTGAAATCTTTGTAAAAGTTACTTAAAAAAGTAGAAAACTATAGACCACGTGCTTACAGAGACAATACAACAGAAATGGGCTGAAAATCAATAGAAAATAATGGCCAACTATCATAAATACAAGATGTGTACTTTAAAAATTTGTAGATGACTGGATAAAGTCGCAAAAAATCTAACATTATAAGGTAAGAAAGCCAAAGGAAAAGCGTTAAGAAGATAGCTACGGGACTAAGCTGAATAAGAAGACGGGTACGGAATAAGTACTTATAAGGTAATAGTCAACACAAGAAAAACCTTAAGAACAGGTGTTCTTAAGTTAGATGGTGAAATAAAAAAAAATGGAAAGATCTTAAAAAAAAAAAATACAAATGCATAAAATATATAGTGAAAACAACAATCACTATACAACCCTTCAAAACTCTATAGCTTTGAGACAGATTCAGTTATTTTGTCAAAATTTATCTCTCTTGAGAGGAATCTTTCTGTTTTTTTATTCTTTTTGAAAATTCTAATTACTCTTCAAATTTGTTCAAGTTAACTTAATCCTTAAACATCAAGGGCCAAAGCCACAACAGTGGGTGTTGTCTCTCTTTAATTCCTGTATAAGAAGAAACCCAGAAATGAAAAAAAAGTAAAGAAATTCCCCTCCTCAAACAGAACAAAGATCCAACAAACCTAAAAAGCTATAGGCCTACAGTATATCATCATTATGTACTCTTTATAAACTTTATGACAGCTTCATACTAGACAGAATTTCAAATACAGTAGACCACCCTCCTCACCACAGACCAAGTTGGGTTCAGACCAGGACGCTTTTGCTGTGCCCTGATCCTCAAACTAACTCAGTATATAAAGGACGGATTTGAGCATCGACAAATTACCAGAGCAGTGTTCGTAGACCTAACAGCTACATACAGCACAGTGAACCGCAGAGCCCCACTTCTGAAGCTATCCAAAACATTGAAAAATAAGACTATAGTGGGTATAATTCGAAGCCTCATAGAAAACTGGAAATTTTATGTAGAGATGGATGGCACTAAAAGCAGATGGCAAGCACAAAAGAATGGGTTACTTCAGAGTTCAATTCTTGCACCACTCCTGTTCAATATAACAATGATCAACCATCCCTTCCAAATGTCCCCATATTTTTCTATGCAGGCGAACTATGTTTGGCCTCACAGACCGCCACCTTTCAAAAAGTTGAAACGCGACTATCAGCCACCCTAAAGCAAGTGGGCCAGTGCTATGACAAGTGGTCCCTGGATTAAAACCCGCTTAAGACTCAAGTATGTGCATTTCACCTGAGAAATAGAGAATCCAATTGCAAATTCAAGACCCTCTGGTGTGACGAAGAGCTAGAAGATCACCAGTTTCCTGTATATGTAGGGGTAACACTATATAGAACTGGCATTTGCAACTAATCTACAAATTTCCGAGGGAAGGTTGGCTCTCGCAATTTCCTAAAAAAAAAAAAGATCTAGCAGGAACCAAGTGGGGACAATGGTCACACACTAAAAACCTTAGCCCTGTGCTATACACCAGTGTGTGGAGTAGATCATCGCATGCCATGTAAATAGTACTTATGCTTAATGCGTCATTCATTCATCAAAGGGACACTACTTCCCACTCACACACACCCTCTACAAACTTGCTGGTATTGCCATACCAGGTATCAGGAGGCATACAACAAGCAAACAAAAATTAAAAGAGCAAACAAATTTTGGACTCAAATTTACATGAACGCATGATAGCAGTGAATCGGACTTTAGCCCAATCACACAATAATTAACTCAAACTTTTCTTGAGATTTTTTTTTAAGTAAAACCATATATCACAGATAACATTTACCCGAGAAAAAAATAAATCTAACGGCCTGGTGTCATATAGTAAACCTAACTTCTAGAATAATGTACCTGCTAGTGTCACCGTTCCTTGCTAATGATGTCCTCACTTATGATGCCATATGTGATCATCTGCGTTCCCTACTATGCTCTGGTAACCGTGTTAGTCTGTCAGCTGTTCGGTCATGCAGAGACATCTATACTTGTAAATTAAATAAAAAAAAAACGGTTGTGAAGACACATCCTTTCGTACAAATGAAATAGGAGAAAGGAGTTCCCATTCTACCCGTATAAGAAACAAGGGAATAATCATCAACCTGCACAAATCCTTAGGGATGTTGATATTCTCTTGCTATTAGATATAGATCTGGGTTATCTTTAGGAGATTGGGATTTGACCTTTGGCCCCAAGTAAAGCTCTGAACAAATAATTCATAAATATCCAGAAACAGTTTTCATAAGAATTTCTGCTGAAGAGTAAAACAAACGTTAAAAACAAACTGACAGCGAGTATGAAAATTTCTGCTTTACACGAAGTCTTGGCAAAATTCTGATAAAATTTTCAATAAACCTATCAACAGAGACAAGATAAAAGAAAAAGGAAAAACATACGATGTAAACTTAATCGCTATCTCTAGGGATGGAAGAAAATGAACATCCTCATACTCTGATAGTAACTAACAAAATATATATAAAAAAATAACTTTCACTTTTGAAAATTTATCAAGCGAAATAAATTGAATATTAGCAATACAACAGGAAACTTGCCATTCACCTTTGACATATATCTTATAGGGCCGAAACCCACTGGTTCTTTATAAAAAAAATCATATGACCACCTTTCAAGGACAACTGTGACATTAAAATTCTCAACAAACGTTCCAGAATCCGTAAAAGCCATCCTTATCTTCCATAAGCATATTATATCAGTTTGAGAAATTGGGTTTTAGAACCTCTGACTCATATATATATATATATATATATATATATATATATATATATATATATATATATATACATATATACACATATGTATGTATGTATGTGTATATATATCATTATCAACAGCCGTTACTAGTCCACTGCAGAAAAAAGGCCTCAGAATTGTCCTTCCACTTGTGTCTGTTATGGTCTTTCTGTGCCAGTTCACACCCGCAAACATATTTAGTTCGTCAATCCATCCTTTCCTTTTCCTTCCCTTGCTTCTTTTACAATTTCTTGGGACCCATCCTGTTATTCTTAGTGTCCATTTATTGTCTGTCATCTCATTATATGTCCTGCTCATGTCCATTTCTATTTCTTACATGGTTTTAGAATATATATATATATATATATATATATATATATATATATATATATATATATATATATATACATATGAATATATACATATATACATATATACATATATATATACATATATACATATACATATATACATATATATACATACATACATAAAAAAAAAAAAAAAATATATATATATATATATATATATATATATATATATATATATATATATACTGCATACATATATGTGAGTATAACTTAGCAATCAGTTTTCAATAAAAAAAAAATTAAAGATTTAATCAGTAAAAATAACAAGAGAAGTAGTATTCATAGCATTTCAACTATGAGTACTAGTAACGACAAGCTTGCTGCAGCTGCAGGAGCTCTATAACCAAAATATTTTAATTATAAATTCTTCCACTGCATCATGTTACAAACAGTGAAACTTATAAACCATGATTTATGTAACTAAATGCCATAAGAGGGAGACAATTAATAAACATTCAACGAACAGGTTGGTTAAGGATGGGATAATTTCATATCAAACTTTTCCCAAGAGAGGGTATGCTGTTATTGGGTTCAAATGAAAGTGCCTAAGAGAAGTAGAGAGAATCCTAAAGTATAAAGATTAATGCAAGAGGAACCGACTCAATGCTTCTACTCTTACTAACTTCATAACATCACCCTCATTGTCAGGTCTGCTATGTTCTGAAATACAGATTTGTTGGCTTTTGAAGGGAAATTTTATGTATTATACATTTTTGGAAAGCTTATAACATAAGGATTCCAAAAAAGTTGCCAAAATTTTCTAGGTCATCTTGACGACTATTTTGGTTACCAAATATGGCAACTTTAAAAAATTAGTGTTTTCACTTTCTTGACTACTATTTCACTTTGAATCAAGATATAAGTGATTACATTTTCATACG
>NC_090725.1:68133186-68175686 GCF_036898095.1 Palaemon carinicauda
AATTTCGTGCGGCATACTTTGCCTTATGCACTAATTTTAGTTAGATCTCAATTAAGGGATTCAGCAACCCTAGATCTACATTCAAGAGATGGAATTGGGGTAAAGAGTAGCATCCTCGGCATATGCAACGAGCTTGCTTTCGAGGCCAAACCTCATATCATGCGCATATAATTTAATACGAAAAGTAATGGGCCAAGAATACTACCCTGAGGAACACCAGATATCACATTTCTAGGCTCACTATGGTGCCAATCAACCACTTCTCTTTACAATCTATTACTTAAAAAATCAATAATGATGCTAAGAAAAAAACCCACCTATTGTACTTCCAACTGTTTGAGTTTGAAAACAGGGGCCTCATGATTAACATGGTCAAAGGCAGCACTAAAATCAAGGCCAACCATACAAACTTCCAGACCAAAATCAATGGTTTGTAAGAAGGACATCACATGCTTCTAAAGATGTACAAAATCTTTAGATATGGAAGTTATGGATATTGGGCGGTAGTCAGCAGGGATAAAACTGCCACAAAACTAGTTAGTTTAGCCTCAGGAAAGCAGCAATGAGGAAGATACAGTTTCTCAACACTCTGCTTATTGCCAAACACATCATTCAAAAAGGTTGACCTTTACTTTAACCCGTGAGTGACAAAACCGACTGGTTTTGGTAAAAGAGGAAATGATAAGTCTACATCAAAGATTGCAGATTTAAGGGTAGCCCTCCACTTGCAGATTTAAGGGTAACCCACCACTTTTTTCCTGGTTGTACCATAAAGGGTTTCTTTTATGGCTAAATTGTATTCCTTTTCAGCTGAGGCATAAACGCTTTGAGTAATAGCTCTTAGTTGAGTATAGTTATTCCAAGTAAATCTGATCCGTTACCCTTCCAAAGATGATAGGCCTCCTGCTTCTCCAAAAAGCACGTCTACAATCATCATTAAACCACGGTTTCTCTTTCACTCGGTATTTTAGCACACTAGAAAGGATACGCCTATCAATTATGTTCACCAAATTCTCATTCAAAGGAACCACAGGATCTATACTATTTATTAAGCAATGTGACCAATTCAAATGGAAAAGACCACTCTAAGAGCCATTCCAGTCTACTTGAGATTTTATACAAATGCATGTATAAATATATATATATGTATATATATATATATATATATATATATATATATATATATATATATATATATATATATATATATATGTGTGTGTGTGTGTGTGTGTATGTATGTATACATTAAATTTATATTTGGATATACAACATATATACAGATATACATAAATACATACATACATACGTACACACACAAACACACACACACACACATATATATATATATATATATATATATATATGTGTGTGTGTGTATACACAAAATTTATAATATTTGGATATACAACATATATACATAAATACATACATACATACATAGACACACACACACACACACACACACACATATATATATATATATATATATATATATATATATATATATATATATATATATATATAAAATGTGAGTGTGTGTATACATAAAATTTATAATATTTGGATATACATCAAATACATACATAAATACTAAATACATACATACATACAAACGTGTATATATACATACAGTATATATACAGTATATATATATATATATATATATATATATATATATATATATATACATATATATACACACATACAGTATATATATATATACATATACAGTATATATATATATATATATATATATATATATATATATATATATATATATATATATATATATATATATATATATATATACATATATATACACACATACAGTATATATATATATACATATACAGTATATATATATATATATATATATATATATATATATATATATATATATATATATATATCAGTATACATATAAACAAATATTACACAAACTAGAAGTACATATACGTAACTATTTTTGTTATGATCCAACCTAATGCAGATTTATTAATTTATTCGGGGTTTATAAATGCTTTCGAGGATCAATTGCCTCCATCTTTATATAAAATGACCCCCGATAGCTTGTTTAGGAAATGTGAAAATAGAATCTATAAAACTAAACATTCCGTTTTTCCGAGATCTTTACACATGTAAAAACACAAACCTAGACACGCTCTCTCTCTCTCTCTCTCTCTCTCTCTCTCTCTCTCTCTCTCTCTCTCTCTCTCTCTCTCTCCAAATTGTTCGAGCTCAGTGCTTCCTGATGTTGTTAGAGTTGGCAAAAAAATTGTTCTTCGACCCAAGTTATTGATGAAAACAATCACCAGTTTAATATTAATAATAAAAAAATCAAATACGTAATGAAATGTGGTAATAAGTTTTAAAGGGCAATGACTGGCAATGACCTTTGTATTCCTGGAGATGTGATTCATCAAGGTCCTGTATATTACCAAAAACTCATAAGGAGCCATTACTTAATTTTTCTAACTTTCATAACTATATAGTTATAAATGAAAAATATTCAGCTATAAAATGACATCAGAATATTAACCTATTGACCAATCGAATATGGATACCGATGAGCAACTTCTCTATAAAGAATGAAATATATATTCATATTTATTTTACTTTTAACATTGTCAGCGTTTTATCCCTGACATGAATCGGTAAATATACTATGGGAAATCTACTATACCTATGCAGGGTGAGAGAAATATATACTTACAACTCTTAAAACTTAATCTATGAGCATATATTATTCTTACAGTAACGTAGTGTTCCCATTGGTACACTTCAGTTCTTAAATATTACTGTCGGTAATTCAATACATGGCTTTTTAAACGTACTGCCGATAAAATAAAACTATTCAGCTTCCTACTGTCCCAAGACAAATTATCCTAATATGAAAATTAGCTTCAGAAACTCTGTTTAAAAATATAAATCGACAAGTGAAAGACGATCGGGGTACTTGACCCAAATAAAAACATGCATATACAACAGGGTATTTTTTGTAGGATTACATTATTCAAGTATGTGCATATGGTGTGATGTACGTCAATCATTCATATTCAATAGACTTGTAAAGTTAACGGAAATGAAGTCCATACAGGCTAATTGCCCGCTAAAGAGTTAAATCACTAGAGAAAGGGCATATAAACCACCATGAATCTCGTAGTAGGAGGAAATTATAATATGAGCTAATATATACTGTTTCACTTCTCATAGGAGTTCAGCCTCATTCTCACTTATCTACACCCATTCTATACCACATTCAAGTTCAACATTCACTTAATTTCGACATTAGGAATAGCAAATGACTACAACAAGATTTGCATCCTCTGCATACTGTAATATCATAATTCTAAATTGAGTAATCATGTCACTAGTAAAATTTAGAAACATTATCAACAGTAATTCTAAGAAGCAATTTACTTAGTAAATATAAATAATATCAATTAAGAACATTGAACACTAATATCTAAATCGGTGCACAACAGAACTTAAGATCAAGGCAGCACTAAAGTCAATAACAAACATCGCGTTGCCAAAAGTCGTTGGACATGACTAGTTATGCCTATACGGCCACCAATAGCTCCAAATCGCTTTGTCTATCACGAATTGACCGCATGTAAGGTAACTAATTAGACCCCAACGATCAAAATTACAATTTGAGAAAGCACAAGAATATTTGAGTGGTTGGTTATTAATTGGTATTAGTATTAATAATAGTATAGCTACATCCCTAGGTGAAAAAGTAGGACGCTATAAGCCCCAGGGCTCAAACAGGGAAAAATAGCACAGTGAGAAAAGGATATAAGGAAATAAAAACACTACAGGAGAAGTAATGAACAATTAAACTAAAATATTTCAAGAACAGTAGCAATATTAGAATAGATCTTTTATATAGTAACTACAAAATCTTATTCATTGATGAATTGAAAATTTCTGAAAAAATTCAGGTGTTAGTATTACAGACATATATATTAAAATCAATTAAAACCCCCCACTTTGACCTTCGCCAAACTAACTACCTAATTATACTATAAACTCTATAGTATATTCATAGCATTCAGCATATTTTAATGTCCCAGGAGTGTGAAGCAAATTTGGAGTGAAGTTGTTCAGGATGATAAGTATAAAAAAGAACATCTAGAAAATATCGTTTAGCTTTAATTTTCCAAGGAAGCAATTTGGCATTGTGTTTAGGGTTAGGTGACATTTTCATTCATTGTCTAATCAAGGAAGAATTGTAAATTTACTAGATCAAAAGCTGAAATATTTTAGCCTGGTTCTCTGAAGAGGAAATAAAAATGTTAAAGGTGTAAAATTCAACAGTAATGTGGTAATGTATCTTTGTCCTATCGTATTGTTTACCACACCTATTGCGTCACCTTCCATATCTTCCTTATCTAATAAAGAGAAAATGTCTGGATATATATATACATATATATATATATATATATATTATATTATATATATATTATATATGTATATATATACATGTATAAATATATATATATATATATTATATAGGTGTATATATATATATATATATATATATATATATATATATATATATATATATATACAGTATATATAATCTCTTTCCGGTCACGATCCCCGTCACTCGGGTAAGAGAAAGAGTAGCCATACTCTGGTGAGAAGGGTTGTAGTTAGGGAAGGAGGAGTGGGTGGGAAGGGTTGAATGTGGGAAGGGTTGAATATGTGTGTTCATGTACATATCTAAATAATTAGCCCTTATGGTTGACAGGTCGCGTACACAGTATAGGAATAGCAACTGAGTCACCAATTTATTATTATTATTATTATTATTATTACCAGCCAAACTGGGACCGTAATTGAATAAAACATAATGCTACCAAATCATGGGATCCAATAGGTAAAGCAGTACAGACCAAAAAGAAACGAAGCATGAATGAACAATAAGGGTTAACATAAAATAGGACAAAAAGATAAATGACAAGTTAAATATATAACTGATAGATACACTATGAGATGAGACTTACAAGATTAAAAAAAAAAAAAAAAAAAAAGTGTTTGCACAAAGTTTGTACTTAATAATTATCAACAATTCAACTATCCGATTATAAAGATGATTCCAAAATCTAGTCACAGCCGATATGAAATTTCTATAAGACTGTTGTATCAAACTTTAAAAACTAGAATCGACGACATTGATTCAATTGCACATCCAGAAATACGTGGTAGATGGTAAATTCAGGAAATATTTTAGAGCAAAAGATTGTCAGAATTATGAAAAATCTTAAACAGCAAGTACAATGAGCCAATTGATAGAGGGAGACAATGATTAATATCAAGATCACAAATATGGAAGTCAAGAGATCACTTTTGTCCAACTACTGACAATGAGCATTGACTGTTGACGACCAGACAGCTTGTTACAGGAGAACATTATTCGAAAAACGGTAATCTTCCTTCAATAATAAAGCAAATGTCTCGGTGTATATATATATATATATATATATATATATATATATATATATATATATATATATATATATATATATATATATATATATATATATATATATCTTAGCTGTCATGCTCGCAAGGGAGAGAGAGTACACATACCTTGGTGAGAGGGGGTACCCCAAAAGGTACACTTGGAAACCACTCTCTCCCACAAATTACCAAACCAGCAGGTTGTAGTTGGGAAAGGAGGGGGGGGGGGGGATGGGAAGGGTTTAATCTCTGTTTCTATCTAAATATTTGGATGTTATTTTTGACAGCACGGGTACAATAGTTAAAGAATAAAAGCATATCCGCAAAATATACATGACCCCCACTTATCTTAGAAGGCTTCCACAATATACCATTTTTTTTTTCATGCAATTGGAAAAGTAGAACTGGTATATTTCACAAAAATGAATTTGCGATCAACGAGACCTAAAATTTTTAATGAGCACCATGTAATTAAAGAAATATTATTATAAATGAGAGATCTGGGGGGGGGGGTTTACGATCCAATGGCTAGATCTGCTACTGGTCACACTCAAAGAGTTTTGCAAGGATTAAAGTTCATTCATATCATTTGCATCATGCCCACTTATATTTCTGGTGATCAATCTATTCTGAAGTGTTTTAATTGTTTCATTCTGTTTTGTTTAAAGTAATGTTCTCCTATCTGGTCTTCAGCTGCTGAATCTCATCTAACCTTGGACAAGAGCTTGTGGTCTATTGAATATCTTATTCTTAATCTAGATATTAATCTCTAGCACCGTCGTTCAATTAGTTCGTTATGCATGTTGCATATGATTTTTCATAACTCTGACCATCCTTTGCATTCAGATCTTCCCACACGCTTAACATCATGCACGTACTACTGGGCATGAAGTTAATTCTAACTGCCAGTGTTTTCCATCTTCAGGCAGTTGAATCGTTGGTACTTCAAAAGTTCAAACTTGCAGCGAATATTTTTATGTTGATCAGGCTGACATAAGTCTCGCTTCATAGTTTCTATATGACAGATTTATTTTAATATTGCTACTGATCAGAAAATATCTCATATTCAATATTTCTTACTTCTCTTATAGTTTATTTCCTCTCCATACTGGGCTATTTTTCCCTGTTAGAACCCTTGGATTTACAGCACCCAGCTTTTCCAACTAAGTTTGTGGCTTAGCTCGTAATAATAATAATAATAATAATAATAATAATAATAATAATAATAATGATAATAATAATAATAATAAACGTTATTACTATCATCATTCTAAGTTTATAGTTCCCATTATATATGCGTCGAAGTAAACTATTTGAATGAAAAGAAATGAGAGCTAATGGCTTATTACCAATTTACTCAAGTAAAAAGTAAATCTAGGTATGTAGTTGTGTCGGTTAAAAATCCAACATATCAGAGGAACTGAGTTGAAAATTTGACCCATTGGCTATCGATGATTTCATTTTAATCTTCCAGTGAGATATAACATAAATAACCAAGATGAGGGTGTAAAATCTAAGCCAAGTAATGACGTAACAGTAGGTAGTAGGTTGGCCAAGGCACCAGCCACCCATTGAAATACTACCGCTGGAGTTACTGAGTCCTTTGACTGGCCAGACAGTACTACATTGGACCCTTCTCTCTGGTTACAGCTCATTTTTCTTTTGCCTACACATAAACCTAATAGTCTGGCCTATGTATTCCACAGTCGGACAACACTAATAATACCAAGCAATTCTTCTTCGCTCAAGGGGTTAACTACTGCAATGTAATTGCTCAGTAGCCACTGTCCTCTTGGTATGGGTAGACGAGACTCTTTAGCTATGGTAAGAAGCAGCTCTTCTAGGAGAAGGACGCTCATAAAAAAAAAAAAAAAAAAAAAAAAAAAAAAAAAAAAAAAAAAAACAATGTTCTCTAGTCTTGGGTAGTGCCATGGCCTCTGTAACGTGGTCTTCCACAGTCTTGGGGTAAAGTTCCCTTTCCTGAGAGTACACTCGGGCACACTATACTATCTTATTTCTCTTCCTCTTGTTTGTTTAAAATCTTTATTGTTTATATATGAAAGATTTATCTTACTTTTGTTACTGTTCTTGAAATATTTAAATTTTTTCATTAGTTTTCCCGTTGTTTGTCTATTTCCATTTCTCATTGGGTCATTTTCTCTTTTAAAGCCCTTTGGCTTATAGTATCCTGCTTAGAAAGTAGTAGTAGTAGTATTAGTAGTAGTAGTAGTAGTAGTAAGATTATAAAAATTTAATCCACTCCAAGAAATCCTTAAATAGTTCGGAGTGACCCAGTAGCCGCTGACGCGAAATTCCGGAAGGACACCCAGCAGACCCAGAGAGAGAGAGAGAGAGAGAGAGAGAGAGAGAGAGAGAGAGAGAGCAATCACTTTCCATCATGTGATATCCACATGAATTGTCCTTGGATCCAGATTAAGTCCTGAATTATAAACTCCCAAATTCACGAATGGAATAATACAAAGATCTCATATAAAAATGTATAATCTAGTTCATCTATGGTAATAACTAATTCTTAATAATGGTAATAATTCCTCACTTTGGTTTCCAGGGATATTCACCAGAAGGTTATCAGTATGGCTATGCTTTTCTTTTTAAGGACTTATTATTAGTTGTAAATGGCTAATCAACATGAATGCTAAATTAAAATCTTGAATAAAATTCAGTCATATTCTATTTGATTAATATGAATTACAAATCGAAAATACAATTGAGAGAGTGGCGTAAGAAGGGTTTGGTGTATGACTGTCATATGTGAGCAAATTCAACAAAGCAAGCTTTTCCTAATACTGTACATAATCATTCCTGAAAGCCATCCACTGTATCACAGGATTGAACAAAAGGGGGTAAATATCATAGCCTTGAATGATGTTAGAGGCTTTTCCTTTTTCCATGGAATATTTATTTTATGAGAGAGAGAGAGAGAGAGAGAGAGAGAGAGAGAGAGAGAGAGAGAGAGAGAGAGAGAGAGAGGCCTCGCCTATGTCGGTTGACTGACCCCGAGAGGGAGACAGAAAGAGGGAGCGATGACGGAGGAGGTGGAGGAAGTGAGTGGTGGGGCCCACCGGAGACTGGGTATGAGGGTATGGCAATGAGGTACTGAAACTGAAGCCAGCGCCAAAACAAAACAGCTCCCTCCCTCCCGTCTCTCTCTTCTACTGGGTCGAAACATACACACACATTCAACCCCATCTCCGACGCCAGTCCAGTGAGTTATCCCGAAATGGCCCAGACAGACACACCGGGCTAAACCAATCACACACACACGTCTGTGGTGCTCGTAGGAAAACGAGAAAGAGAGACAATGCTACATCCGTAAAAGTTACTGCAAAAGCACGCGCTTGAGAGAGAGAGAGAGAGAGAGAGAGAGAGAGACTAAAAAAAGCATAATCATGACACTCCCCATACCAGGCCCTCTTTGTCCAAAGGGCCAGCACCATCAGCATCACAATCTTTCCTGTTCCTTCAGGACTCTCATCCACTCCATTTCCCTCGCAGTCTCTTCAGTTCTTTCGCCTTCCCAAAGGCCCGTGAACAGTTGCCCCCTTCCCTCATCCACGCCTGTAGCGCCAACCTCTCTGATTTAAGGTGACAGTTGTAATTGGGTATGGGGCGGTGGAGGGCAAATACACGCACGCTGAGCCGGGAAGGCCGAGACACGCCGGGCACACCACCAATACACATAACACTCACTTCAGCCCATTGGCAAAAAGCAATGAGCAAAATGTTGTTTCCCCGGACTGTCAACGAACTAGGAATGTCCTGTAATGAGCTTAGTTGTGATTGCATCTTCAAGGGCAAACAATGAAAAAGGAGAGCAAAATAAGTGAAAATCAATCTGTATGTTTAGGCTTAACGAAAGGTTATGACTGAGAAGTGTAAGCATAAGCAAATATTAGCCAACACCAACGCAAGCATGAGTGTCTTGCACAACCGTAATACCTGTTTTGCATAGCCTTGCATTTGTCAAAATTAGAGACATGCCAAATTGATTTTCGATTCAACAATCATTTAATGTCAATATATAGCCTAAGTTAGGGAAGGAAAGAAGGGAGGTATACAGTATGTATACATCAAATAGCACCAAATGCATCATTACCCCTATGTAAAAAAGAACAAGTGTCTGACTATATATATATATATATATATATATATATATATATATATATATATATATATATATATATATATATATAATATTCATATAGGCCATACATCTTAATACACTAATGTCTGGATTCTCCTACCGACCTCGGGATCAGAGTCCTAAGGTGAAATCACTCAAAGACAATAGCATCTAACCGGCCGGGAATCGAACCTTGGTCCAGGATACTTGTATGACAGTGACCGTACCATCAAGCCACGTGACTAAATGGTACGGCCACTGTCATACAAGTATCCTGGTACAGGGTTCGAGTCCCGCCCGGTCATATGCTTCTGTCTTAGTGATTTCGCCTTGGGACTCTGATCCCGAGGTCAGCAAGAGAATCCAGACATTAATGTATTAAAATATATGGCTTATTTGAATATGAAAAAACACGTCTAAATGCGCAAAATTTATCACACACATACACACATAATATATATATATATATATATATATATATATATATATATATATATATATATATATATATATATCTGTGTATATATATATATATATATATATATATATATATATATATATATATACAGATATATATATATATAAATATATATATATATATATATATATATATATATATATATATACACACAGATATATATATACATATATATATATATATATATATATATATCTGTGTATATATATATATATATATATATATATATATATATATATATATATATATATCTGTGTATATATATATATATATATATATATATATATATATATTTATATATATATATATCTGTATATATATATATATATATATATATATATACACAGATATATATATATATATATATATATATATATATATATATATATATATATATATATATTGGTCATGCTAGCTCTCCCCGTTCCTCGGGTAGGGAGGGATGAGTAATAATCATATCCTGGTAGGAGGGGGGTGCGAATGCGTATGTGTGCATATTATTTGAATACTTAGCCGTCACTTTTGACGGGTTGCGTACTCTAGTAGAGTATAACATCTAATTTTACCACATCAAAAATGAAACTAAATATATCTAGCAAATAACAATGAGTAAAGCTAAACTTTAATACTGAAGCTATTTACGTAAAATAAGGAAATTAATCTGATAGGTGATAAATATTAATGCCTTGCACACACACACACACTATATATATATATATATATATATATATATATATATATATATATGTGTGTGTGTATATATATATATATATATATATATATATATATATATATATATATATATACATATATATATATACACTAGTGTACGTGACAAGGCACAAACTACTGCTGAATATTTAAATAGCCATGCACACGCACGCACCACACCCTCTCACCACAATATGACTACTCCCTCTTCCCCTAAACGAGGGACGGGAAGATAGAGTAGAAATAAGCCTAGCAATGCCGCTAAGCAAAACCGGAAATATATATATATATATATATATATATATATATATATATATATATATATATATATATATATATATATATATATATTTATATGTATACCCTTGTTCTTTATTATATAGGGAATGGTTGAAATTTCTTAATACAAGATTATAAAATACCCTTCCAAAATTCTTGGATGACCAATGTGTGTCCAACTATCATGATTGGGATGACTTTTAACCTTAAAAAACAATATAACCATTTACCAAGCAATTATGTTTCCAGAAATACACGACCTTTGATAGTGAATAAACAAGTATTTGAACATTTAATTACTCGGCGATCTAGAGAAAATCATCAGTGACTGATAAATCACCACCAAGATGAATTCATATGACGAATTATACCAAAATTTGCATTTGAATGTACACTTAACCTTGTTTCCTTTCCTCATCGGGCTATTTTCCCTGTTCAAGCCTCTGGGCTTCTAGCATCCTCATTTTCCACCAAGGGTTGTAGCTTAGGAAGCAATAATAATAATAATAATAATAATAATAATAATAATAATAATAATAATAATTCATACATACATACGTATGTATTTCCGATAGATGAAAATTCAATGTAAATTGGAAATTATTAATAATGGGACCTAATGCACAATATAACATCCTAGAATGTTTTCTATATAAAATCACAAACTTAGAGTACACATACATATTGATCAATAAATGTGTATATGTGAATCCATATACATAGGTACGTACAAAATGAGAGAGAGAGAGAGAGAGAGAGAGAGAGAGAGAGAGAGAGAGAGAGAGAGAGACTATAATCAACAACAATGAATAAGAACCACAAGCAGACCTACTACATACCGAATTCAACATCATTCTGAAAATTAGGTTTATGTCAGATTGTATAAAATCAACCAAAATCAGTATTTATTTCAAGTTACAATTCACAAAGGAAGCGAATATTTTCATATGAGTAATTTAAGAAATCCATATCTCATCTTAACTTAAGCTTGCAATCCTTTGAAAGAAGAAAAATTATTAAAATTCTCACACCGAAAACTTTGAAATCAGTTGCTTTATGGCACTTTGAAATGTTCTCTGAAGATTATATCTTCTTTCAAGGTTCTCCAGAATGCCATTTTCTTTTTGTCCAGCTTCTCTAAATAGCAATTATAAATTGCACCATCTTTGCAATGAGTCGAAAATTGTTTTCTTTTACCTATCCACAAACAGCAATAGGACAAACCATCTCATCCGACTGAGCTTATGATAAGTGTTATGTTCAGTTGAACAGAAAACAGTAAAGAACTATTTCTCAAACTATTCAATACCTCATTTATCTAAAAGAAAAGAAAAGACTAAGTAAAAACTATTGAAAAATATATGTATATGAATATATGAGCAATATATATATATATATATATATATATATATATATATATATATATATATATATATATATATATATATATATATATATATACATATATATACATATATATACATATATACATATATATATATATATATATATATATATATATATAAATATAAATGCAGAGGGTTATATTTTATTTTTTATTCATGTTGAAGAACTACAATTTCATTCCAATCATTAATATGATTATGAAAATTATTATCATCATCATCATCATTATTATCACCATTATCAATAATATAATTTTTGTAGAAAATAAACAAAAGCCTTCGTGTGTAAATTTTATTACTAAAACAATGAAAAACCCTATACAAGCAGGGTCTTTTTTTTTCTTACATTTGCCAAGGCGTGTTGGTTAATTATTATTATTATTAGTAGTAGTAGTAGTAGTAGTAGTAGTAGTAGTAGTAGTAGTAGTAGTAGTATCATGTGAACTTGCCTATACGTCTACAAGAATACTGGTTCAAAGTGCTCTGTATAATAAAACAATAAAAAATAAACATTTAACGGTATTAAAAAAAAAACTGTTAAACAGCACATTAGCCACCACATCAATCAGCAATATTCAGAACTTACTGATCATGCCTATGAAGTAGTCTGCCACGAAAATAAGAAACTGCTTAATCTTCACACAGAGAGAGAGAGAGAGAGAGAGAGAGAGAGAGAGAGAGAGAGACTCTGGACTCACTGGTTAATAAGGCTTTGTTTTGTTTGACATTCTCAAGCCCCATCCGAACTCCAGCAGAAAAAAAATAATTGAGTAAGATAACCATAGAAGGAAAACATTATTTACAAAACTTATATAAAATAATTATATATAAGTAGTACATGTTTAGCAGAAATGTAATTATTTCGAGTAAGATCATTCAAAATACGAACCGTGGTAAGAAAACTTTACCTGGAGAGACAAAACTTATATAAAAAATATATAGTAAATGAAGCAATGGAAATCTAATATTTCAACTTGAAAAATCTGTCATATATCTATTAAGAGTAAAAAGAACAAATAATTGCTGCAGAAGTGCACTACTTTCATCTTCACAAAAATACGTTTTACTACTTTGTTTTCTTTAGGCCAACTTACATTTCTTCCAGGAAGTTCAAGGAGTCAAAAGGAAACAAACATGAAATCATGATAACTTCCTGGGTCTTTGACTTCCTAATCTTGGCATTTAGCCTCCCTCTTCTTACACTGTTTTTTCGGCCTCTGTCAATAAATAAGTCAAACAAAGTTTCAGTGCTAACTTCTAGGGCAGAGAGAGAGAGAGAGAGAGAGAGAGAGAGAGAGAGAGAGAGAGAGAGAGAGAGAGAGTGAGAGAGAGAGAGAGAGAGAGTCTAAACCTCCTTTATAGACATATCTTAAAAGGAAAAATAGCAGGAATAAAATACACATCGAAATAAAAAAAAATAAAAAAAAAAAATACGCTTTGCAGTACAGAAAATAATGAAAATGTGTTAATTCATACAGAAATATTGACCGCAGCAGAAGGGATTAAACAAGATCAACATCATCATCATCTCCTCCTACGCCCCGGTTAGATTTCGCCAGTCGTCTCTATCTTGAGCTTTTAATTCAATACTTCTCCATTCATCATCCCCAACTTGGCACTTCATACTCCACAGCCATGTAGGCCTGGGCCTACAAACTCTTCTAGTGCCTTGTGGAGCCCAGGTGATCAGGATCATATTATTATTATTATTATTAGTAGTAGTAGTAGTAGTAGTAGTAGTAGTAGTAGTAGTAGTAGTATTCTGATCAATGGTGGATGATGGAAGAAAATTGATTCGTCTGACAACTCCCAAAGAGAAATCTGAGAGAGAGAGAGAGAGAGAGAGATAGAGAGAGAGAGAGAGAGAGAGAGAGAGAGAGAGAGAGAGAGAGAGAGAGAGAGAGAGAGAGAGAATCATGAAATCGAGATGGGAGATTAAAAGTCAATCCATCTCGTCGCCCTGACAGTCTTGGGGAGGTTATTAGCCTGTGCCTTGTTATAAACAATTTCTTCGGCTCTTGACAATTGCGTTGTAACCCACTACACGTTAAGAAGATAACAGCTGACGGCTTACACTAACGTTACTATTTACTTCTTTGCAGAAATGTTTATGGCATGGCTTTTGTCTCACATTCCAGAATATATCTTAGACTTCCGGCACTGTCTCCCAGACGAGAAAGAGGGGGTGGGGGGGGGGGACACAGATATTCTTCTATAGGCGTAACATTAAAGATGGAGGAGCAGGTCGGCTACACCTTCAGCAAACGGAACATACTTCCAGGAACTACGCGTGAAACATAGAAATTCTGTTAATCTCAAAGCATTAATAAGGATGGAATTATGCATTGTGCCCTTACGTGGTTTAAAGGATAATCGTAAATGGCAGAGGCAAGAGACAGTGACAATACCCTAGAGACTGGCAATATATACATATGATCAGCGCTCAAGTCCCTTCTCCGCCCAAGTTAGGACCAGGGAGGATTCAGCAGGTAGACCTATAAGCTCCCCAAACCTCCCATCCTTAGTTCACAAGAATGGTGAGGTTGCAGACACTACAAGAAATTATCGAACTTGAGCATGACTCGAACCCCAGTCCGGCAGATCACTAGGCAAGGGCGTTTCTAATAGTCCACAACCCTTTGCCAATTTGCAGCAAAACTCCAATAATCATCAAGTTTCAATTCAGAATAATTATTGCAATCACATTCTACGATTAGATAAATTAATTAATGAATGGAATCGGTAGATAAACAGGTTTAAAATTAATCAGAACAGAGCAAAATAAAAGTTCTTATAACTAAACATTTTATAGCTATTGGACTCAACTATACCCTCATTTAAGTTTGTTCTGATTAGTAGTTATACTGTATCAATTTCATTCACTTAATTTTAGATTTAGTTACAGAATTTCTTTTAGCAAGTCGAATTATTTTCAAGCAAAAATATTATGAAACTTTTGTCATTAATCATTATTTTGGTCCCCAACACAGAGTTCCAAACGTTCAAGTGTGCTTTTGTGAGGATCGGTTCCTAAATGTAGTATTGTAATGAGTCAGACCTTAATACGTTGATTCATTTTGTTTTCCTCGATTAAGAAAATAATTAAAGAGCTATAATTTTATAAACATTTAGTATTTCCATAAGTACTATAGGAAAGCTTTATAAACAAACTCATTATACATTGATTAATTTTGTTTTCTTCGATTAAAAAAATAATTAATGAGCTATAATTTTATAAAAATTTAGTATTTCCATAAGTACTATAGGAAAGCTTTATAAACAAACCCATTACTTTATCTACTTTTAATCTAAATTGAAGCAACTGTAATAAAAGCAGTAACAAATTCATTATACAGCTGGTCATTCGATCAGCAAAGTCAAGCCAAATTGAATCTGATAATTAATTGGAAGGGTAACTACCAAGAAAAGCCAGTTACTATCAGATATTCCTGGTTCCCTTTCTGAGTGACGATTACTTAACGTGGTGATAGGGTTTGTGCATCGCCATGATTGGCAAAGCTGTACTATTCAGGGCCATCCTTATAAGTTTGTTTTACTGTGAACGACCAGACTAAAATCTCCCACCATCACCAATCCGCAGTGGCCATCGTGGTGATGAAAACTGGTACTACCCCAGACATGAATTAGAACATGTCTGAGGCCTTTGTCCTGCAGTGGACTAGAAAGGCTGCATTTGTTGTTGTATCCAAGGGTGAGAGCATGGAGTAGCAACCTTGTCTTTAACAGTCGTCTTGCTAAAACAGCATCTCCTCAAAGTAGAAAAGGTTTATGGTATAAAATAATCGTTTCCTGTTACGGTCTGAATCATACGTAATACTCTCATGAATCTGGATGAAACTTTTCCAGCAAAGATACAAACGAATCTTTACTTATGCATCAAATTCAACTGTTTACTTCGGTTTATTAAGCCCAGTCTGAATACGAAGACAAACCAACACATTTATGCTACACAATACTGGAGTCGGGACCAAAAATAATCTGCCTCTATTTCTACATCCAGATGTTTGGGCGTAGGGTGCTCTGCAACTGTACATTTCTACTGCTTTGCTTTTGGCGACTTTTATTATTTGAACCTCTAAAATGCCAAGTACGGCCTTTCAAACATTCGGGTAGAGCTGTCAGATTGTCCCAGAAAGGGCGTGAAAATGCTCTACTTTATCTTTAAAGAATTTGAGACTCTTGGACGTAATTTAAGAGGATTTTCAAATTTCCTTAAAGACCGAATAGGTCATTTTAGATGGACGCCTATATTGCTCGAAGTCAAGTTGAAGATTTGTTATAAATATTTTCATAGACAATAAAATAAATTTGTATTTATAAATTTTACCTAAAATTCACAATATTCATATACATTTAAGTCTAATATTCTATCTAGAAATTGTATAAGTCACATCTTTACTTTAATTCTTGTACAACTACAGCACACGCCAGTATATTGAAAAGTAACTCGTGATTGTAATATTTCTATCGCAATTATGACTCTTATTCGAATAGCCAAAGGCAATGTTTCAATTTGGTGCTAACAGCCAAAGGATGTGATTTCGTCAGTTTACCGTATTTAGTTTAATCAACAATTTCATGTTAATCAAAGAGTTTATAATTCTTCCTCAATCTATCCTTCCCTTTTTCCATTTGAGATTTGTTTATGGAGGTATTTTAAGCACGTTTATGATCTTTCGCGTATTATTATTATTATTATTATTATTATTATTATTATTATTATTATTATTATTATTACTCGCCAAGCTACAACCCTAATTGGAAAAGCAAGAATCTAATAAGCCCAGGAGCCCCAGCAGGGAAAATAGCCCAGTGAGGAAAGGAAACAAGGAAAAATAAAATATTTTAAGAACAGTAACAACATTAAAATAATTATTTCCTATATAAACTATAAAAACTTATGAATAATAATAAAAATACAGGAACGATCAAACTAGAGTTAGGTTCACAAATGATAATAGCAAATAAGCAGACTTGTTTATTATATATGGGAGATCCCGTATGAAGGTTTAATCCAGTTTCCAAGAATGATTAGCTACGGGTCCAGATGGGAGTTTAAGTAACAAATGTCAGGTTTTATGCATATAACCAGAACGTAATCATAACCGGGTGAAACTTTCTTTTTTTTATAAAAGAACAAGGTTCTGTATATATATATATATATATATATATATATATATATATATATATATATATATATATATATATATATATATATACATATATATATATATATATATATATCCGGTCACGCTCAGCGGCACTACCAGAATCATAACTACTCAGTCTTTCACCAATCCTCGGGGTAGGGAAGAGAGGGAGTAGTTATACCATGGTTAGAGGGGGTGCGTGCGAGTGTGTATGCGTATTTAGACCATTTTTGACGTGTCGCGTACACTAGGCCAATAATATCTGTTGCTGTTACCCAGAACCTTAAGAAATGGAACACTTCAAGACCTAGTAACAAGGGTAAGAATAGACCTTTTCTCTTTCTTTCTCTCTTTCTCTCTTCGGGAAGCTAATAGCCCTACGGGCTGCTCATTTACCTTCCAATTCGTGGGACCATCTCCTGCCCTGCAATTTCTGCTCTGCAGGAAATGTTCAGCCACGATGTTTATGTTACAGACACATGGCACAAATTGATGGTATTTAAGGGTTGTCGTTTTCAGTGTTATGGAGCTGCTGCGACCGATATTATGGGGCCCCGTGTCCTGTGGTATTGAGCCGCCATTCAGCGTTACCGAATCAAATGTTCCTTGTTAAAAAGCTAATATGTTTTAAAATAAAAAGGTTTCTGTTTGTTATTAGGGATTCCCTGTGACCATAATACGGAATCACAGTTGGTTATTGCAGGCTTTCTGGAGAAGACTGTTCAAGGTTAGATATTTTCGATCGAAAATGGTTGGTGTAGTGTAGAGTGTAGAGGTAACTAATAGGTTCTTGAGCTAATACTGACATTCATTACCAAACGTTTTATAATTATCATTCTAGAGAGTCGTTAATGTTTATCAATAACTGGTATTTCAATTCATATTAATAATATAAAAACTTTGATTGTAAAGAAATTTTGTGCCCCCTGATACGGAGTGGCCTTCATCATGAAAACAATACTATATATCTCTCCCATTTAATAAAAAGCACGTGTTTCACTATATATATATATATATATATATATATATATATATATATATATATATATATATATATATATATATATATATATATCCGGTCACGCACAAGGGGAGAGTGAGTAGTCACTCTCGGGTGAGTGGGGGTGCCACTCGGAAACCACTCTCTCCCACAAACTGCCGACTCTACATAATGTTATAAATGGCTGTTATGAGTTATGTAATGAAATACTGGTATGTTCGCAATCATAAGGGTGATATGTTTAGTGTTTTACTATTGCAATGTTTAATAATAATAAAATTGCTTAATTTCGTTTTAAAAGTTGTGTAAAAATGTGCATAATTGGCAAGATTTGTACAGCACAACATAAACATACATCTCCTTAGTGATACTACCACATCAGAACTAGATTACGTTAATGCAACAAGATCTTTAACTCTTATTGAAAATTAACCTTATTCTTAAAATAATTTAAATCTACACACTTTCAATTAGAAGTTTTTTAAGAAAAAATACGCCTTTAACCAGCTTATATTTATAGATATTATGTATAAAAAATGATGAAGGATACAATAGACTTGATTGTAATTGATTTGAAATTCATACCTATTTTTTTACATTTTCTTTTACAGACGAACACTGTCGAAAGCCCCGACCTTCATCCTTACGTTAAACATCTGTGATTATATACACTGTATGTTATACATTGTATGTTCTACACTCTGAACCTACTTGCTACTTAAGTTGCTCACATCAGGTTATTACTCATGAATGATAAATCTTAAAACTCGAATTGGATGATCTCGGAAACAAGTGACGAAAGCAATTTGGAAAAAGAACGGTTGAATGAATTACACTGAGCGACACTCGTGCCGGTAATCCGGTAGAATTTGAGGTTCTCATATCAGTAAAGAATCGTTTAGATGGTGGTTTTCAATTTGCCTGAAGCCAAAAAAGGTTCTCGCGACAGTTGGTCACGTGCAAAAGCATGATTTTGCGGAAAGAACTGATTTTTCTCTCAGATGGTTACGATATATTATAATTCATGGGCACACGATATGTTATGACGGTATATACTTGCATGCACACAGCGATGTTCACACACATACGTACCAATACATTCAACATACACGCACCAACACGAGCGCAATGATCTCCCACACACCCTTAATGCACATCTTGCATGATATGTACGGCCCGCCCTGGACACACTTCGCACTCATGACTACGTTATCGCCTCGCCACGCGAAGGCCGAAAACCCTCCACTTTCCAACGGGGGTTTCGACCTTGCGGGTCCACGAAGGGTGGACTTGTCTTGGATGCGGTCCCGAACGAGACTTTATGGTTCGTCCAATGACCATCCCACCGGACCTCTACTCTGACCCACCGGGGAGGCCAGTCCCTCCCCGAGGCATCCGCCCCCTCAACATTCATTCCCGATTTCCCTATAATCATTCCAGTTGCACCATTATCATTCTCACTCTCGATTGGTATTCTTAGTCCTTATCATCAGAACAAATCCTTCATTATCATTCCAGTTCTTCTTCTCGCTTCTTCTCCCTCCAAATCATTCACAAAATCCTCGGACTTGGCTCTTCTAAGGCAATGCAATCGTGTAACTGATGCGTCTTGTTATTCCAGTTTTTTCTCCTCACTTTTGTGTTCCTCCATCATATCAAATTCACCAATGCTCAAGGGCTTTAATATGATGTAATCTTTATGCATTCTCTCTCTCTCTCTCTCTCTCTCTCTCTCTCTCTCTCTCTCTCTCTCTCTCTCTCTCTCTCTCTCTCTCTCTTCAAAAAGGTTAATTTCCATCCACCTGTTACAGAATCTGTTAATTATGATAAAATTTATTCCAAACTATTCATCAACATCATATTGGCATTTAATCAGCAATGAAAGATAATTGCATAATTTATGTGCCCTATACAAACAGATTAATGTCACGCGCATATGCATCCTTTGTGTTTATTTTTACATAAACATACCAAATGTTTACACATAATCCATATAAGAATACACAACAGAATGAAATGCAAACATAACACAATGCATTCACTTAATCCAAAGGTATAAATACCCAAACACCAAAATAGAATAGGCTTGTATTTCTCTTCTTACCGCAACTAGTTCCCGAGTGGACTAGACACAAGAGATTCTATTACTGTCTTTTAATAACTGCATTTAAACCATCTAAACCGCAAAAGTCGTTGAAACCAAAGAGCCATAAAACAAAACATTGTCTCTTTTTAACATTCCTCGGTGTTCACGGCCATTTTGATGTAATGTCCAAATTAATAGACACAAAACAAAAACAGAGATACTTGGCGATTCCCAGCTGTGTCCGAATACGTGGAAGAATGGAGTATTGATGTTTCCAATCGTGTTCCTTATCGAAGCAACTCATCGGCCAAGACACAGCGAGCTTGCCTTTGTCTGGGTATTGCTATCATTGCTATTACACACACAAACAGAGAGAGAGAGAGAGAGAGAGAGAGAGAGAGAGAGAGAGAGAGAGAGAGAGAGAGAGAGAGATAACATTTATAAAAGCATGTGTTTCGACTGTTCGTCACGACTGTTCGTCAATTGAGAGAGAGAGAGAGAGAGAGAGAGAGAGAGAGAGAGAGAGAGAGAGAGAGAGAGAGAGAGAGAGAGAGAGAACATATCATTATAAAAGCATGTCTCTCGACTAATAATTAATTGAGAGAGAGAGAATATGTATCTTTACATAAGTATGTCTCGACTGATCGTCAATTGAGAGAGAGAGAGAGAGAGAGAGAGAGAGAGAGAGAGAGAGAGAGAGAGAGAGAGAGATTTTCTCATATGTAATTCAATTTTATGGATTTTAACCCTTTCGAACATGCTGCAGATGTTATTTCAGATGGAGAGAGAGAGAGAGAGAGAGAGAGAGAGAGAGAGAGAGAGAGAGAGAGAGAGAGAGAGGAGAGAGAGAGAGAGAGAATATGTATCTTTATATAAGTATGTCTCGACTGATCGTCAATTGAGAGAGAGAGAGAGAGAGAGAGAGAGAGAGAGAGAGAGATCATAACTATTGGGGAGGCCCGTAGTGATGTTTTGCTTACTATACCAAAGGGAATTATCTTAAAAAGTTATTTTTGAGTCATAATCATGAAGACCTTACCCAAATATGTCAGGATATAACAGCGACGGCAGAATCGAAAACAATTACTAATGCTTTTACTGCCATACGACAATATATTTTTCTACATGAGATTCCGTTTGATTACACAGTATATTTGTTATATTACATAAAAATATATTTTCCACCCTTTAACAAAACAATGCATATTTCACAACAATACAACATACATGACTTGGGAAAAAAGGTAATGTCTCCATCTCTCCTGTTGTCAAGTATATATTAAAGTTATCAAATAATTGTTAAAGTAATCAAAATTTGGTTAAAGTGGTGAAATTGAAACTTTAAAGTAGTTTATTTCCAAAGAAAATATCTGAAACGTAAATGGCAGGAGATAGCCTCCACCTCTCTCTCTTTCTCCCTCTCTCTCTCCTCTCTCTCTCTCTCTCTCTCTCTCTCTCTCTCTCTCTTTCTCTCTCTCTCTCTCTCTCTCTCCCCCAAATGCGTGTGCTGTAGAGACAAGGAAACTCTGACAAAGAACTCGATGTCAAAAAACAAAGGGTGCCTCATCACATCCCGAGGACGTCCAGGAACGCAGCATACCCCAGAGGAAGAAACGAAACGACTTACACAATTAAGAACTTTCAGTAATAGCATAAGTCGGAAGGGTACTTTGAAGTAGCAGCTGAAATGAAAGCTAAAAACCACTGGAATGTAAACAGGACACGGCCATTATTAGATTGATTTCCTGAGAGGTGCTTGCGCTAGAGGGGATGACAGACCAAATTAAAACTGCTGGAGGGTTCACCTCTATATCTATAATGCATCCAGCTACTTGTAGAAGACAAATATATATCCAAACATAAGATAGTTGAACTCAAAGTGCTATGGAAAGAATAATGATGGTATTAAAACTAAGAGACAGAAAAAGAGCAACATATATACGAGAGCAAACTAAAGTAGAGGATATTCTAACAACTTGTAAGAAAAAGAAATCAGCATGGGCAGGACATAAAACAAGAATGACAGATACTCGTAATAAATGGACATTAAGAATAACAGAATATGTTCCTAGATATTGCAAAAGAAACAGGGGAAGCAAGAGATGACAATAGATTGATGAACTAAGAAAACTTGGTGGTAGAGACAGGCACAGAAAGACCATAAACACATGCAAGTGGAAGGACATGTCTGAGGCCTTTGTACTGCAGTGGACTAGTTACGGCTCATGATGATGATGAGAAATCAGAAAAACTATATCATACTTATACTTTCATGCCTAAAATCGCAAATGCATTCAACCCATTAAGCTTAAACTTTCATGAAATAGACATGGCGTATTAATACAAGACTAAGAAGGTTTTTTACAACCAAGCCATATTCCATGACAGGGAGTAGTTCCAGAGAAGAAAGAAAAATCAGTTACTGTGACATTCAAACTTTAACTGGTAAATTAGCCAGGGCACCAGCCACCCGTTGAGATACTACCGCTAGAGTTATGGGGTCCGTTGACTGGTCAGACAGTACTAAATTGGATCTCTGGTTACGGTTCACTTTCCCTTTGCCTATACATACATCGAATAGTCTGGCCTATTCTTTACAGATTCTCCTCTGTCCTCATACACCTGACAACGCTGAGATTACCAAACAATTCTTGACCCAAGGGGTTAACTACTCCACTGTAATTGTCAGTAGCTACTTTCCTCTTGGTAAGGGTAGAAGAGACTCTTTAGCTATGGTAAGCAGCTCTTCTAGGAGAAGGACACTCCAAAATCAAACTATTGTTCTCTAGTCTTGGGTAGTGCCATAGCCTCTGTACCATGGTCTTCCACTGTCTTAGGGTAGAGTTCTCTTGCTTGAGGGTACACTCATGCACACTATTCTATGTTATTTCTCTTAGTCTTGTTTTGTTAAGTTTTTATATTTTATATAGAAAATATTTATTTTAATGACACTGTTTTTAAAATATTTTATTTTTCCTTGTTTCCTTTCCTCACTGGCCTATTTTCGCTGTTGGGGACCCTGGCCTTACAGCATCCTGCTTTTCCAACTAGGGTTGTAGCTTAGTGAGTAATAATAATAATAATAATAATAATAATAATAATAATAATAATACGGAAACACTCCCTTTACATTATCCACCTACACATCCCAACACATAAAACTCGACAGCAGTTCACTGAATTATCCTAAAGGCACTGCCCATACGTTATCTTTCAAATACCATTTTGCGGCTTCGATATCCAGAACAGTTTCTTCCGATTCACTTTTCACACAACTTACCACATCCTATCAAGTCGTTTCTATACTCCTAACGCCAAGCCCTTCAGAAATATATGCTCTTTTACAATCACTTATCACCCATTCTTTCTACAAGAATAAACCACCAGAAGACATTATGATCTATCTTTTCCCATAGCCTAGCCTTTTTATCGAACACTTCTATCAATTATTCTTTCCACTCATATATTATGCAAATTTTTTTTTTTTAAATCTTCAGCTTTTATACCTGAACTAGTGTACATGACCCCTCAGAGTGACGGCTAATTATTAAGATAGATATTCACACACACCCCTGCTCACCAGGGTATGACTACTCCCTCTACCCCTAAACGAGGAACGGAGAGAGACTGAGTAGTTAGTTATACGTATGGCCATGCCATTGAGCATGACCGGAAGATATATATATATATATATATATATATATATATATATATATATATATATATATATATATATATATATATATATATATATATAATGTGTATATAATATATATAATATATAT
Organism: Palaemon carinicauda; assembly: GCF_036898095.1. NCBI lineage: Eukaryota > Metazoa > Arthropoda > Malacostraca > Decapoda > Palaemonidae > Palaemon > Palaemon carinicauda. The sequence goes on from NC_090725.1 coordinate 68,157,719, forward strand.
ACATATATATAAACATACATATATATATACATAATATATATATACATATATATAGATATATATATATACATATACATATACATAAATATATATATATATATGTATATATATATATATGTATGTAAACAACAACAGCAACAAATGCAGCCGTTTCTCATCCACTGTAGGACAAAGGCCTCAGCCATGTCAATTCATGGCTGGGGCTTGGCCAGTTTTCATCACCACGCTGGCCAGTGCTAAGTGGAGGTGGTGGGAGATTTTCGTCTGATTGCTCACAGCAAACCAACCTAGCATGGGTGGCCCTGACTACTACAGCTTTGCACATCATGGCGATACACAAACTGATTCACCACGTTACGGTATCCCCACGCATATATATATATATATATATATATATATATATATATATATATATATATATATATACTTTATATATATGTATATATATAAAGTATATATATATATATATATATATATATACATATACATGTATATATATATATATATATATATATATATATATATATATATATATATATATATACTGTATATATACGCTTACTCTTTATTATGCAGGGGAGATTGAACTCTACATCAACACTGAATCTTCTAAAAAGTCGAGTTGAATGGCTCAGCAACTCCCTCCATTGAGCCCCCTTCCCAGTCATTAATGGAACACCTTGCTTCACTTATTCTGTGACTCATCCTTTCTCCTATCTTACCAGCATCTGTAAATAACAATTCCTAAATACTTATATGGATTAACCAGTTCCGAGTTTCCACTCTCTTTATTAACATTCTCTGCTATACATCATCTTTATTGCCAATTACCCAAGTTACTTTACCCATGTTCACACATTGTACTCAGTTTTTAACCATTTTTCAAATTTTTGCCATTTCTCTCTACTAAACATTATCATCATCTGCAAATATCAACCAATCACGCCCCTTTCAAAATTCAAATTTTGCACCATGATTTCTCACCTTTCTTCGAGTTCTTAAATCCTATTCACTAAAATATCAGCATAACATAACACATTTGTCTCTGATGAATTTTCAACATAATCACACAAGCACACTATAAACACATATAAAACAATGACAAACAACAACAAAGGCAGCCGTTCCTAGTCTACTGCAGGACAAATGCCCTAGACATATTTGGCCAGTTTTCCTTACGCTGGCCACAGTGAATTGGTGATGGAGGGAAATTCTCGTCTGATCGCTTATAACAAACCAACCTATTATGGGTAGGCCTGACTAATACGGGTTTGCTGATCGGGGCAATACGCAAGCCCTTTTTACAACGTTAAGGTATTCCTACACACACACACAAAATAAAACACACACGTACATACATATGTGTATATATATATATATATATATATATATATATACATATAGATATATATATACATATATATACATATTTATATAAAATATATATACATTTATATCATATATATAATTTAAATATATACATATATATATATATATATATATATATATATATATATATATATATATATGTATATATATATCATATATGTATATACATATATATAATATATATATAATATATGTATATACATATATATATACAATATATATATATATATATATATATATACAATCTGGTCCCTGATCTTCATGAAATTTACAAGACCAAACGATCATGCACAATGGAAACACAGAAAATTCAACATGACGGCTTATGAGACACGCAGTTGTATCACCTAAAGGTGAAATCAATTCTAACTTCTATGCCCCTACTTACGAAAGATTAAAGTCCCGGAAGCTGGGTTAGGTATCTCTCTACCATCTCTGAAGCGGACAACCGACGGCGGTCCTAGATTAATCGTAAGATTTGGAAGGTGTGAAAAGTGTCCCCTTTTATTTTTCTAAAATGGGATGGGCTTTTCTTGAGAGCTGTGATCCATGGCGCCAACATTTGGGTCTTTTTTTCTTTTCAGGGCAATTTATTCATTTTATTTTGCGCTTCCATGGTTGAATGCCAATAGACTATTTCTTTATATGAAAACAAAAACATAAAATTAAGTTTTTTTTTTTTGGCAACTATATTATACCTTGTAATAAATAATTTTTAAGATCTCATCTTTAAACTCGTAAATACTGTATGCTTATTAGTATGTGTTTTTTTTTTTTTCTTTTCTTTTTTATTTTTGAGGAAAAAACAAAAACCTGTCCTGAATTTTCTCTTTCTTGACCCTCATCTTAAAAACTAGGTTAAAGCCTAATTGTTACCAGTCCTTGCGTACAACAGACGTACGTGAAAGATAGTAATAATACTTTATTTTACTCGCATTTTTTTTTCATATTTTTTTCGGATCATGAATAAATGTATAAATTGGGCCATATAGCCAGCGCTGGGGTCGAAGATCATTCAAAAACGCAGTAAGGCTAACGAGAAACCCTGTTATTGTACGGTGAAGTATAGTAAAAGGTTGAGCAACAAAGATGGAATAAAGAAATCAGGAACTTAAGCAAAGCAAAAGGCTAGAAAGTAGGGCTTCGGTACAGTGACAGTACTTACCAGATATCCTCAATTCAGTATTTTATTAAAAGAAAATATCGGCTTCCACCGCTTCGGTTAGACCACAAGATCATTTTCAAGAGGCTTGTTAAAATCCCACGCCAAATTCACATTCTTTACTTATAACAAACTTACGCACCGTAAGCACTAAATGTTGTTTCATATAAATTCTAATATGAAACTTACTTTCAAGTATTTATATCTGCCCCCAAAATCCCAATGTTTCTTAGAAAGTAATTTTTGTCAGTTCTTATCAATGAACGAACTTATGAGAAATTCATTCTCAGGAAGATGATGCCTCTAACATGAAAGAGAACAGAGTCCTCTTTTTCTTAATCTTCAGTAGATATTCGCATATGATATTCACCTTACTCATTATCCGAATCTCATAGCACACAGGTACACTACTTGTGTTTTTAGAAAATTACTTAAAATGACCTACAATCCTGCAAGAACGTGTAATTAAGCGCTTTAAATAACAAAAAAAGGGCATTTCAAATGGATCTTGCACAGATTTTCTGTGGTGGTGGCCTGATTGGTAAAGTCTCTGCCTGATGTTTGCTAGTCGGGGGTTTGAGTCCCGCTCATATTCGGTAGTGCAATTAGTGTCTGCAACCTTACCATCCTTGTGAGCTAAGGTTGGGGGATTTGGGGGAGCCTGTAGGACTATTTGCCGAGTCATCAGCAGCAATTGCCTGGTCTTCCTTGGTCCTAGCTTGGGTGGAGAGGAGGATTGGGCGCTGATCATATAATACATGGTCAGTCTCTAGGGCATTATCATGCTTAGTAGGGCAATGTCACTGTCCCTTGCGTCTGCCACTCATGGGCGGTCTTTAAACTTTTAAATTCTGAACACATTAGAATTCCTATGGCTCTCTTATATCCCGATATAAAACATCCATCTCGGATGGTTGATTAGAGTTCAATGGTCCAAATTTGGCTTCTTCCTTTTAACACCTTATCTTCCTTCAAGGGACAGTGCTGGCTTAAGATCTCTGCTTAAAGAAAACCGACAAATCCAATAAGACAGTCTGCATAACCATCGACAGCAGGGCCAGCCTTCCACAAAAAGCCGAGAACCAGTTTTGTATTCGTCTTCATTACACATTATGAAGACAGAACAATGGAAGCGACATGCCCCATTAAGAACAATAAAATAAAATCATTCTGATGCCTTTTTATTCACATCTAATAATGCTGTGTCATATATTTACATATACGCACGAGTGCAAATACCTTAACGTGGTGAAGGGTTTTGTATATCGCCGTTATCAGTAAAGCTGTACTAGTCAGGGTCACTCATACTAGGTTGGTTTGCTGTGAGCGATCATACAAAATTCTCAAACCATCACCAAACCACAGCGGCCAGCCTGGTGATGAAAACTCACCAAACCCCAGACATGTATGAAGACATGTTTGAGGTCTTTGTTCAGCAATGAACTAGAAGCGGTTGCATTTATTGTGTGTTTATATATATATATATATATATATATATATATATATATATATATATATATATATATATATATATATATATATATATATATATATATATACCCGCATTGACCAGCGTGGTGATGAAATCTTGCCAAACCTCAGACATGAATAAGGACACGTCTGAGGCCTTAGTGCCGCAGTGAACTGGAAACAGCCGCATTCGATAATCCACAGCGCAAAGCAAGCTCAAATCGATGCTTTATACAGATCTCACCAATTATGAAGCCCGAGAAAAAACAGTAATACCCGTCTTTTCACGTTGGTTCGTCAAAGGTCAGTTCCTATTTACGTCAGTCATTTTTAGATACTAAATAAAAAAATAAAATTCACATTATGCCATTTTCTCGACCTTACGTCGGTCTCTATATCGGGCAATAAGCATGAAGCACTGTACTGTACAGTACTGCACTTCGCTAGGAAACTTATTAATGTAGGTATCTCTTTTTTATAAAATGATAGAAGGTTGCAAGTACTTTGTCATGTTCAATACTTGAATAGGGAAAGTATAAATCAATTTACAGGGCAAATATCAGACCTACTTCGAAAATCGACTTAGGTCAGGTATCTTGGAGCCAATTAATGTCCACATGCGGAGGAAGAATGTGTGTTCTATAGTCACGACTGTTGCTGTTACTTTAGTGTGTAATTTTTCTACCTTAGTATAAAATTAAAGTAGATTAGATTCACGGCTTTAAGGTATATAGCCCGGATATAGGGCCAGTGAGGTCATTTAGCGTTCAAGTGTAACAGGGGAGAACCCAGCAGTTAAGAGAAAAGTTGGAAGCAGCTGAACATCATTGAAGCAGGAAGGAAGCGGGTTGGAGGTCAGGTAGATGGATATAAAGGATGTGCAAGCTAGAGGCCTAAGGAACACTGTAAAGACTAAGTAATCCTATAGTACATATAACAGCACTTTCCTACTGGAAAGAGAGAGAGAGAGAGAGAGAGAGAGAGAGAGAGAGAGAGAGAGAGAGAGAGAGAGAGAGAGAGAGAGAGAGAGAGAGAGAGAGAGAGAATCATGCCAATGTGCATTACAATTCAAGTGTTAACATAAGCGACCTCTCGAACAAAGGTAATTTATTAGATTTCAGATTTTTTTTTTCTCAATTATTCACAGTGGTTCTGTCTCATCATCATAAAGAGCATTGTCATGATAATTAATTAAATAATACCTATTTCTGTAACTAAATCTATTATGTATTAGGCCTACGTGCGCAGTACCGAAAGCTCTGAGATCTACGTGCGTTTACTGGACAACATATTAAATACTTCAACATCTGGATAAAAACTTACCAAATTATTTGCAAGAATAATAATGATAAACAACATAGGTTTCGAAATTTCTGTAAGAACCATAATAGCTAATTCCATAATAAACAATCAAGGCAAACTAAAATAACCCAGCTCATTCTAAATGAGCCTTCTCTTAGACACAGAGCAAATAGTCCGAAGATGTGTTACTCGATGTTTTTCTCTATTTCCACAATCCTTAAATGATACCATACTGCCCTATACCTTTCAACTACCAAACCTCAGTGTGCCACATCTGACCTTAAGTTGCCCTACTTAAAACTGATAACCAACTGGTGCTCCCATGTATTTTACTTATCTTCTTTCCCTCAACTGTCAATCAAGACATCTAACCCTTAATTCAAAAATTTATAAATTATTTGTTTGATAAGAAATGGCCTTTAATTTTAAGCAACTTGAAAAGTGATAGAATTTTCCTTAATGGTATCAACGCAGTGAAATAAATAAACTTAATGTGAATAACTAATATCCAATGACTCATTTGTCAATAATTCCATACAAACGTTACATCCTTTTTTCCAACTATAATAGAACTATCTTAATAACTATTCATTACCTTATAAAAAATCGTTGTCCAGCTTAATTTCTCTTACATTGATAATCTGACAACGGATGTTATCATCAATCTATAGTTCTAATATTACAAAAAAAATCTTACAATAATAATAATAATAATAATAATAATAATAATAATAATAATAATAATAATAATAAAGAGCATACATTCTAATGCAACAAGCCAAAAGTAATTGAACTTACCAAGCAAGTTCCACAGAATAAATAAATAAAACTGGAGATTGAGGTATATCTAAAATTTGATATAAACATATTCAAAAATAAATAATTCAATATTACAACATGAATTAAATAAAGTGAAAATAAATAGGGGGTAAAACATAAGCACAGGAACAAAACCAAGAATACAGAAGCCCACAGAACGGAGGCTGCAGCCAAGCCAACGAAAAAATACCAAATATGAGACTTTTCAAATAAATATAGAAAGGAGAAACTCAGTCAATTCTTCAATTACCAGGGCTGTGCTAGATATTCAGCCTCCCAAGCGGATATTATTCAATCAATAACTGTTTACAGATAACTCAGGGCGATACTTTAGGATATCCAGCAACAATCAGTCAAGTAAATAAGAAGTTTTTATTCTGTGTTCACAGCTTCCTATTATTCAAGATATAAGGCATCAGGTCCAGATTTTACTCCTGTAAGACTCCTCAAGACTTCTGCTGAAAATAGGGATCCTGTGCATTGATTGCTTTTTCAGTTAATCGTTCAATCCTAGTTGAACCGTAACTAAACTCAAAATATGATTGTAAGCAGGTCGAGGATAGTGAATCCTCAACATCTGGATTTCAGCATTGATGATGTATTTTTAACTCGGTATGACTTAAAAATTTAGGTGTGATTCTTGATAGCAAATTTACTTTTGAGATACACATTAGGTCTGTGTCTTCTTCAATTGCACAAAAAAAATATGGCTTATTATAAAAGTCTTTTAAGATTTTCGGTGATCAATCTATTCGGAAGAATTGTTTTAATTCTTTTATCCTACCTTGTTTACTGTATTGTTCTCCTGTCTGGTCTTCAGTTGCAGAATCTCATCTTAATTTGTAGGACAGGAACTTACGGTCTATTAACTTTTTATTCATGATCTAGATATTAATCTCTGGCACCGTCGTTCAATTAGTTCGTTATGCATCTTGCATAAGATTTTTCATAATTCTCATCATCCCTTGCATTCAGATCTTCCCGGACAGTACCATCCTGTTCGTAATGATAGGTATGCAGTTAATTCTAAGTCAGGCCTTCTCCATCATGAGGCTCAATACTGCACAGTATTCTTGAAGTTTTATTCCATCTACGACCATGTTGTGGAATGATCCTAATCGGGTAGTTGAACTTCAAAAGTTCAAACTTGAAGTAAATGTTTTTATGTTGAACAGACTGACATAAGTCTGTTTTATAGCTTATATATTTAAGATCTCTTAATGTTGTTACTTTGTTTCCTTATTTACTGGGCTATTTTTCCCTGTTGGAGCCCTTGGGCTTATAGCATCCTGCTTTTCCAAAAAGGGTTGTAACTTAGCTAGTAACAACAACAACAATAATAATAATATTATAAGTAACAGTTTTAAGATTTCAGGATGAGCATTCGTAAAGGTAACTACCTCAACTTTCTAGGGTTGTGGTTGCCTACTGCAAACTTCCCTACCTAGCGATCTGCCGAACTATGGGTCGAGTCTTTCTCAAGATCAATAGTTTTTACCTTGTCTGCAGCCTCAACAGCCTTGTAAGATAAGGATGGGAGGTTTTGGTTAGCTTATAAGTCTACCTGCTAAGTCATCAGCAGCCATTGTCTGGCCCTCCCTATTCCTAGTTCGGGTGGAGAGGGGCTTGGCGCTGATCCTGAGTATATATGGTCAATCTCTACGGGATTGTCCGGCTAGCTAAGGCGTTGTCACTGTCCTATACCTCTACCATTCATGAGCGACCATTAAACCTTAAACGGTACTACTGTCAACGATAAATAGGAGTTATCACTACGATCCTCAAAGATTAACAAGTACCCTTTACTACCCCTTTTCTTAGTGCACTTATATTATAGCTAGAACACATAGAAATCGAAATGTGCCTCTCTACATATTTTACAACCATAGTTCCATAATCACCATTGTGTATACAATATCCTCATAGCTTGAATATAAATCTAAATATATCCTTAGAGATAAGGTTCTTGGATAAATCCATGAACGCTCAAGGTATCACCACCTCGAATCAAGAGGTATTACCTCATGAGTACTGGAGATGCATAATAACTCAGTATTTTCAGAACTCAGATGGTACCGTCGCATAGGTAATAATTTTATAGCTCAGAGGACGTCTATTTTAGGACAGCATTTTCAGAGACTCAAAGGGGCCGTCTTATCTCTTCATATAATAAAGAGCACGTGCCTGGCTATTATCTACATATCTATCTATCTAACTATATACACACACACACACACACACACACACACATATATATATATATATATATATATATATATATATATATATATATATATATATATATATAGATATATCTTATATATATAAATACACACACACATATATATCTATATATATATATATATATATATATATATATATATACATACTATATATGCTCAATGGAGAGAGTAGTTATTCCCTAGTGAGAGGGGGGGGGGGGGTTACTCCGAGAGAAACACTCACAAACACATTCTCCCACAATTTGACGAACCAGCGGGTTAAAATTAGGAAAGGAAGAGGGGCTGGGAAAGGTTGAATCTGTGTGTGTGCATATCTATCTAGATATATAGATGTCCTTTCCAACGGGTCGCGTACACTAGTTTATCATATTCTACTTTCGCCGAAACACCCCAACCCCCACCTGTCCCAGAGGCAAAATTCCACTCCCAGATACTTGAAGTCATCAGTATTCGTAAAGGGAACATAGGGTTTAACTTGTGCTGTGGTGTCCTTTGCCCATGCATCTTTAAACATATCCCTCCCATGACCAATTAGAATGCTACTCGAGAAAAAACCAGCAATCTCATTGGTATAGATTCCCATCGCTGGAGCGAAGTAAAGAAAGATAGGAAATCCAACCCTGTTTCATTAATTCAACACTGCATTCAAAGGGACAATCTTCGAAGTGATCAGTCGTTCTGGGCAAGAGGTACTCACCTTCATACACGGAGACTCACACACCTTAAAGTACTGTATAGGATGTCGATTAAAGGAGAGATTATGGACATGAAAGGAGAGAATATCAGAGACTGGCTCGGTTTGATTCTATTTTACGTTACAAACAAATACAAAATTATTCATTTAGTCTGCTTGACTGGTCTCACGTCTCACTAGAAAATTAATGCTCGAGTCACAAGTTAACAACTTTCCTTTCATTATGATAGAATATATTAAAAACTCAAAATATCCCGACATCTTTAAACTCAATAATTATGGAAAGAGCTCTGAACATTCCGAAACTTATATCCCTCATGAAAACCTCCAGTGACGAAATATTATTAACGCTTGTAAAATTCACTTGGAATACAAGGAAATACTGCGACAGAAAATTACCATGGTTATAAACTAAGTTTAAAATGGAACCTCTAATCTTCTTGCGGTAATTAATCAATTTCTTATAAAGAATATAAGCCATGACCACTTTTGGCATATTACCTTGGGTAACATTCCTCAATTCAACAGACAAGCTTATATCAGCAGGATAAAGATCCCTTCCTTCATTTCGTTTTTCGTCCGACTGGACAATAATAATAATAATAATAATAATAATAATAATAATAATAATAATAATAATAATTTTCATTATTATTATTACTAATAATACAACTACTACTACCTAAGCCACAACCCTAGTTGGAAAAGCAGGATCTTATAAGCTCCAACCGGGAAAAGTAGCCCAGTGAGAAAAATAAAATAAGAAAAAGGTTTTAAAGGTATTATGCAGTAGATTTGCACTAAAAAACATACTTTTCGTGCCATCTAGAAATGGTGAAAAAACCTTTAAAGCCGTATCTTGCTTCAAATAACGTCAGAGGAGGTGATTTCAATTGTCTCAGACCCACATACAAAATCCCCGAACCAGGGTTAATGCCAACTTAGGTTTCCGGGCAACGACATTAATTTTATTTACTGTAAGCAATATGTCTTCTTTGATGTATGGCCGACTTATGATCAAAGATGGTGATTCTTTTACTTCCCAAATAAAGAATCTGATGACTTATTCCAGTTCCATCATCGCCACCTTCATAATACAGTAATTTTTACTAGCAGCAGTTTGTTGCATATACTCAATTTAATCTCGTGTACGAATAAGGCCGCATAATAGATTAAATTAGGACATATTCCGTTGCAGTAAACTTTCCTTTGCAGTTATAAATCATTCAGCTACTCCAATCTTTCCCATTTTCTCTGCCTAATTGGCCTTCTGCTGGACGGGAGATCGAGTCCCGCTCAAACTAGAGAGTTTCTTGTAGCGTCTGCAACCTCACCATCCTCGTGAGCTAAGGATGGGAGTTTGTTGAAGACTATAAGTCTACCTGCTTTGTCATCAACAGCTATTACCTGGCCCTCCCTGGTTCTAACTTGGGTGGAGAGGGAGCCTGTGGGCTGATCATACGGATATATGGCCAGTCTCTAGGACATTGTCACTGTCCGTTGCTTATGACATTCATAAGCGATCTTTAAACTTTTAAGGGTTGATTCACACTATCGGTCCAGTCACGGTCCAGTCAAATATTGTTACATGATTTTAAATGAAAATGGTCACACAGGTGCTCCAGTCTCGCTCCGGTCATGAGAAAAAAAATCAATATGTACAATAACGGGGTAATGTTCACTGCGTAAATACATTTCCTAGCATCACTGAACAATATTCCTATACAATCATGTTTTTTCCTTATATCTATAATTTTGCCAAGACACTGATCAGACCGAGAGCGAACCGATGGTGTGAACACCCCCGTGACCGGACCGATATTGTGAATCAACCCTAAAATGTCATTGACCTTCACAAAAAATAAATAATTATTCGTACCCTAATAGTCCCTGACTTTTCTGTTCTTACTCCCAATTGGCTTAATTGTCATTAGCCTCGGAAGGTAACTCATTACCAAAGAACTCGACACTGACTTCTCCAGGGCTCCCTCTTGTTTTCATACTTGTGGTTTGTACGATATTAATCTTATGTCTTTCCTTCGCTGAGCCCTTGAGTTAAACTTGCCTGTCTTTTCCTTAAATTCACTGGCTTCTCTAAAGTCCTCTCTACCTTATTTGATATACGAGATTCAATTTGATTTGACACTTAATTTATTTTCATCAAATTCTTATTTACCTCGAATTTAATACATTTTTTTTGGGGGGGAGGGAGGTTAATGTGATACCAACAACGATATCGCATTAACAAACAACACAGACCATTTTAAAAGATTAACAGAATGAAGAGACAATAAATAGCACACACTCACTGAAAGGGGATACCTTGACGGAGTGGAAGGGTTTATTTATCGCCATGATCAGCAAAGCTGTACTAGTCAGGACCACCCATACTAGGTTGGTTTGCTGTGAGCAATCAGAAAAAATTCTCCCACCATCACCAATCCGCGCTGGCCAGGTGGTGATGAAAGCAGGTTAAAACCTAGGCATGAATTGACATGCCTTGCAGTGGACTAGATATGGCTGTATCTGTTGTTGTTGTTGTTGTTGTTGTAGTGTGTGTGTGTGTGTGTGTGTGTGTGTGTGTGTGTATATATATATAAATATATATATATATATATATATATACATACATGTATATATATATATATATATGTATATATATATACTGTATATATATATATATATATATATATATATATATATATATATATATATATATATAAAATATCTCAGATATTACAATATGAAAATATTTAACCTAGTTTCTATGTGATTCAGTAACTAAAATAAGTAAAAAGATATGAGGCTGTTTTTGGGGTAATAATTGAAGCCATTTCTTAGTCAGAAATTGATCGATATTACAATTGAAATAAAGTATAAAAATGATGCATTATAAATACTGCGCTTCAACCAGAGGGTAACGGTTGGTTTGATAAAATCCTCAGCCCACATCGTGTCCAGGAATAAATGCAATTCATAGCTATTTAATAACGAGCAATGGAGGCGTTCTAAAAGTGTGCCTCTTTCAGGACGCCGAACTATTGGTGTTGCATTAAATATAATTTTACTCACGCTACAAACCTTTTTATGACACAATCTATCAGTTTCTTCTTTCTAATCTTTAACTCAACGTTAAGGGGTCGGTTGCCTAATGCGCCCTTTCTAATCCCCTCTATCAAAGACATCCCTCCAATGACTTCTATCAGTCATCCTGTTCCACTAAACTTCTACATAAGGTAAAAATTATATTGCATAAAAAACTTAAACTTATCCAAGATTCAATAATCCTATTCAACTTATAAATCAATTATGTATTGCCTTCAGTTTTGTTAGTTTGAACGATGTAAAACTTCACAATGATCTGGTGGTGGGTTTGGACAAACACGGGATTTCATACCACAACAGTTGCAATTATGTCTTCGATCTAATTTCACATACATTTCCTGTTAGTTACTACTTTTGTGGGTAAAGATACAGTAGTAACCGGAGAGACACTCAGTAGAGAGCATCCCTTCGCCACGCCAAGCAGTCTTACTCAGCTCTTAACTCCACTGCATACTTGTATATTGATGTATTTCGAACAAAATCTAATGGATTTCTCCGAGGATCATACACCACTTTTCAACCAACTTTCGTTGAAATGGGTTCAGTAGTTTTTGTGTAACGTTGTTCACAAGCAAACGAATTAAGAATTTGCCATTTACTTAACATTGCAATTATTTCCAAAGTACTGCTGCGTACTTGAACTTTGATGTAATTTATCTAAAATGCTAAAGATTCATCCTTGGGTCATACCCAACATGACTACCAAGTTTGGTCAAAATCGGCACAGTAGTTTTTGTGTAAAATTTCTCACAAATAAATAAACTAAACAGACAGGGGTGAATACATACCCTTACGCGAAGGCAATAAGCTAGCAAAGTAAATCCGATGACCAAATCCCGAACGCAAAGGAAATATATAAAAGATAAAGACTTATTCTTAAGCTGCCTTTCACCATTGATCAAAATGTTCCAATAGCAATTCCCTGTAATAAATAGTTACCTAACCTCAAATCTAAATCATAACTTTAATTATTTCCACATAGCTTTCATTCAGTGGCATTCCATTCTACAAGAGCTGCAAAGAAAATAGATCTCTTTCTGGTTTTATAGATGTAAAAGCTTAAAATTTTGAATCATCATCATCATTGCCCGCCGTTGCTTGTCCACTGCAGGACAAATGCCTCAGATATGTTCTTCCACACACCTCTGTTTACGGTCTTTCTAAGCCAGCTTACACCCGTCAATTTTCTTAGTTCCTTAATCCACCGTCTTCTCTTCCTTTCCCTGCTTCTTTTGCAATATCTAGGGACCAATTTTGTTGCCATCATCATCATCATCAAAATAATAATAATAATAATAATAATAATAATAATAATAATAATATAACTTCCTAACATTCTAAATTTGTACCATTTGAAGAATTGGAAAAACAGAAAAACATTATTTTTTTCTGATAATTTTTTTTTTTTTTTGGGGGGGGGGTAAAAAAATAGAGCATAAAATCTTCCTTAATCGCTTGAAACGTTAACAATATCACATAAGACTGAACCATAATTCAAGAAAACAGAATGTACTTCGCAGTTGCCTTTGCACAAAATACAAAAAAGAAAGGGGGCAACTAGGAAATTACAAATGCCCTCCACGAATCAAAAAATCTAATGCAAGGAGTAGCCTACAACTATCTGGCCCTAAAGTTTAGACAGGTACTCGTCGGAGACAACATTCCTGAACCTAAACCGCATACCTGGTCAATTCACCGCCCCCCCCCCCCCTAGCCCCTCCCCCCACCTCCCAATTACCCACTATCCCTTCTCTAGCAATTTCCATTTCCTTTGATAGCAACCCTCTTTTCGGTACTCATCTCTCTCATTTGGATTCTACCCTTTTCAATCTCAACTCTGTTTTCATCATTCATTACGTTTTAAGGAATATTCTGTTACTTGATCCGTCAATTACATAAGGCATGTATTTGTCGTAAAAAAAAAACTCTTTGATTTCGTTATCAAATAAAAATTATGTCCACATGATTTGACGTACGTAAAACGAGCGCGCGCCGAGAGAGAGAGAGAGAGAGAGAGAGAGAGAGAGAGAGAGAGAGAGAGAGAGAGAGAGAGAGAGAGAGAGGGGGGGGGGCTTTCTCGAGGAAGAACTGTGTTGTGCACCAAATTGCACTTGTGGATTAATAAAAAATAATAATAATGAGAGAGAGAGAGAGAGAGAGAGAGAGAGAGAGAGAGAGAGAGAGAGAGAGAGAGAGAGAGAGAGAGAGAGAGAGAGGAGGGGGGGGGGCTTTCTCGAGGAAGAACTGTGAACCAAATTGCACTTGTGGATTAATAAAAAATAATAATGATGAGAGAGAGAGAGAGAGAGAGAGAGAGAGAGAGAGAGAGAGAGAGAGAGAGAGAGAGAGAGAGAAAATATGTGAAAATTACACTTGGGGAATAATAACAATAAGAAGAAGAAGAAGAAGAAGAAGAAGAAGAAGAAGAAGAAGAAGAAGACAGTAAACGTAACAAATAAAATCTTGTCAAAATAATCTGTATAAAAAATAAAAAACACGACAAACCGAATGTCTGATAAAACAAAGATTTTAGTAACTTACAAAAGAATAATGCTTCACAAGTAGCTAGAGTAATCTGTCAGGTTTTTTTTTTCTTTTTTTTTTTTTTTAAATAAGAATAATTACTAGTATGCTATTTCATATTAATAGAAAAAAAAGCACCAGTTTCGGGGCATAACAAAATAAATTTTACTATCTATCGAATTATGATGGATCGAATAACACAAACGGCATTTTTCATAAAAAATCAATTTTTCCTTAAAATCTAAGCATTCATTACTCGCTCGGAGAAGTCTCCGTCTTTGCATCGCTTTTACCTAAAAATATAAATTTTACCAAACAACCAATTTATTAAGGATAAAACAATCGTTAACGACAGTTTGATGGATCGTTATAGTAACATGAAAAAGGGACATTTTCGAATAACTTCGAGGAGATAGATACTTTGATCTTGTATTCTACTTAGCCTTCGTGATCTCTTGTCAGCCAGGTTAACCCCCTCCAATAATAGTTTGTTTTCTTTGATATAATAGCAAAAATTTAACAAATAACGAACCTGGAAGGAGGTTATGTTTTCGTCCCTGTTTGTGTTTGTTTGTTTGTTTGTTTGTGAACAGCTTCCTGGCCACAATTTTTTTCGTAGAGTAATGAAACTTTCAGAGGTTAACTTCTGTAAAACCTAGAAATTATTAAATTTTGGAAGGTCAAAGTCAAAGGTCAATATCACGGTCAAGCAAAATGTCTAATTCACGTATCAGCCATAAGCTTGGACATCGTTGTCACAGAGGCTTCAAACTTGGTTCGTATTTAGGTGTATAAAAATCCACGCCAATTAATACATGTTAACGTCAAAGGTCAAGGTCAAGGTCGAGCAAAAGGTCGAGAAATAAGCTGCCCCGGGTAAGGTCTGCGCTCTACTGAGTGCCCCTCTAGTTTAAACATAAAACTGGCTATTGCCATACAAATCTGACAAGAGTTTCTTCCTAGTAATATTTGTTTCGGTTCTTTGTAGATTACTGCATCGATTCAACCGTAATCACACAATCTAACTAAGTCCTTTTGGCAAACAAGAACATTCTGAGTAAATGTTTAAGATCATCCCTTCCTCTATTACCCGAATCTTGAATGGAGAAGTTAGGAGAAACTGCAGTTTGTCGAATTTCATTAAATGTTTATATAAAGTAAAATTCTCTGCCAATACTTTTAGCGTTAATTTGGCATCTGCTAAACAATAACCAAATTAACTGTTCAGTGATATACATCACTATGAACTACAATATATTCTTTCTTTTCTGATCTTAAGATGTTTTATATTGCTATTCATTACTTCTTATATCCTAAGTAATTTATCAATTTCTTTTTCTCATTGGGCTAATTTTCTTATTAGAGCCCTTGGGTTTAGAGCATCCTGCTTTTCCAACTAGGATTGTAGCTTGGCATGTAATAATAATAATAATAATAATAATAATAATAATAATAATAACTAGAGGGGAACTCAGTAGAGCGCAGACCTCCGCCGCGGCAGCTTATTGCCCGACCTTGACCTTGACCTTAATGGCATGGATTTTCATACTCTCAAATATGAACCAAGATTGAAGTCTCTGTGACAATGATGTTCAAACTTATGGCTGATTACATGAATTGGACATTTTGCTTGACCGCGACAATGACCTCTGGCCTTCAAAATTTAATCATTTCCATAATTTTACATAAAAGTTAACCCTGCAAGTTTCATTAATCTTCGAATAAAATTGTGATCAGGAAGTTGTTCACAAATAAAAACACACACACACAAGCACACAAAAGCAGCGTGTAAAACATAACCTCCTTTCAACTTTGTTGACGTAGGTAATAATAATAATATAAACATTAATATATATATATATTTCATAAGAAGAGGAAGAGGACGAGGAATGACATTACATTGACATTGCAACCAACAACTGAACATCAAGTATTCAAAACATTCAAATGAGTGTGAGCACGACGAAAGACGCGTTGTTACGTTGGACGTTGATTACATTCACAATTGAAAGATTCTGTATTCACAGCAGACAAAATGATTTAAACCAAAAGAATATCAATAAAAAAATCGCAGGATTTCGTTGACGAAAAAACTGGCAATGCAGTCTCGAGAGCCGAGGATATGCGTTGTCATAATCATTCAATTTAAAATCATACGAGAAGACAACACGTATTTGATAGTTTTACAGACGACGCTGTTCCCTAGTTTGAAGGTTTAAAGATCGCTCATGAATGGCAGAGGCACAGGACAGTGGCAATGCCGTAGGGACAGACCATACATACATATGATCAGCGACAAACCCTCTCTTTACTCAAGCTAGAAACAGGGAGGGCCAAGCAATGGCTGCTGATGACTCGACAGATAGACCTAAAGGCTTCCCCAAACCACTCTAGTAGGGTGAGGTTGCAGACACTACAAGAAACTATCGAAACTTTTGAAATGAATTTACTGGTTTGTATATCCTGTCCGTTTCGAAGTAGTTTGCAATTTGCACTATGACCCCAGGTGGTCACAACTGGCTAAAAATGAGTGGCACTCACAGCAAAACACTTACAAAAACTCCCCTACGGAAACATGGCACAATGTAATACACTCAAAAAAAGTACCACACATAAAAGGAAAGCAACATGATCTACGACCATTGCATTAGATTTCTAGGAGGATTTTGCTGCCAAGAATCCTAATCATAGAATATGTTTTATAAAATCAAAAGCACGTATGACGCGAACAACCGTGCAGGAATGTTTAAGAAATCAGAAGTACTGCATTTGCAAACCTTCGCATCAACGACGCTTTTTTTTTATTTTCTATATATAAAGACAGGAGCGGAAAATACTTTCATCCCAAAGGCATGAGAAAAGTCATTTAGATTCTTATAGCAGAAGGAACGGTTCAATTCATGACGTTTTTTTTTTTTTTTTTTTTTTTTTTATTCATTGTCTATATATAAAGGCAGTAACGGAAACACTTTCATCCCAAAGGGATGAGAAAAGTCATTTGGATCCTTAAAACAAATGGAAAGGTTCATTTCATGACGTTTCCAATACAGAAAAGAAAATAGAGGATAGCAAAGCAGAAGGTCTACAGTCAAAGCGACAGGTTCTCCTCCTCCTCTAAACATAAGTTATAGGATTCCAGAAAAACAAAAGGAGCATTTATCGCTAGTTATTAGACTACTGGTTATCGTTCTAGAAAATTAAGGAAAGGGGATTGGCTGATATTGCAGATGATATAATCTTAAATGAAACCCAATATAATAT
>NC_090725.1:68178186-68185686 GCF_036898095.1 Palaemon carinicauda
TTCACAACAATAAAATAGCACATCATTCAAAGAAAATATATGGACACTGAAAATCCCTGTAGTAGATTTATCCTATCAGGAAAGATACAAAATCTCTGATTTAAGGAAAATATATGGACACTGAAATTCCTTGCAGTAGATTTATCCTATCAGAAAAGATACAAAATCTCTGATTTAAAGAAAATACATTGACACTGAAAATTTCTGTTGTAGATTTATCCTTTCAGAACATACAAAATCTCTGATATTTCCAATCAATTTCGCCTCACTTAGAAAAAAAAAATAAAAATAAAAAACCCACACACTTTCCCAATACATGTTAAATACTATCAAAGTGAGTATAGATAGTGAAATAGGCCAAATTGTAGTTTATGTATATTACATGTAAGAAGCTGAGAAATGTAGAAAATAATATCAAACATGAAATTTGGAAATACAGTACTTTCTTGGACACCCATCTTCTATTTCAAGACAACGAACCGTTAAAAACGATGGAACTACAAGAAAAAATGTCTGGATGAGTTGATGAACCAATTTGATTATAACTAAAAAAAACTACAATGAACCACATTCTTATTTAGTATGCACACACACACACACACACACACACACACACACACACATATATATATATATATATATATATATATATATAATGTATATGTATATGTATATATATATATATAATATATATATATATATATATATATATATATATATATATATATATACATACATACATATACATATACATATACATAACTAGTCCACTGAAGGACAAAGGCGTCAGACATGTTCTTCCACTCGGCTCTATTTATAGTCATTCTATGCCAGTCTAAACCGATAAATTTTCTTAAGTTCATGTGTGTGTATATATATATATACATATATATATATATATATATATATATATATATATATATATATATATATATATATATATATATTTATATATGTTTATATATATATATATATATATATATTTATATACATTTATATATATATATATATATATATATTTATATATAAAGATATATATATATATAAATATATATATATATATATATATGTTTATATATATATTTATATATATATACTTATATATAAATATATATATATATATATATATATATATATATATATATATATTTATATATATATATTATATATATATATATTATATATATTTATATATGTATATATATTTATATATATTTATATATATATATTAATTTATATACAGTATATATATATATATATATATATATATATATATATATGTATATATGCAATTATTTCATGAAATAAAGATGAAATACCTGCTTAGACTATGCATGACGACAGATACACGCGGGCCAATACCCACGCCTAATTTGAGAAACCTTTCCAGATCTAAAAATGAATTTAGTTAATTAAAGACAACAGCAAATCGTCGATGCTTATGGTTCAGTCTCATTTTATAAGCAAAACAAAATACAATGGATTTCATTTTCAAAACGACACTAAAATTTTCATAGGAATTATTATTATTATCATTATTATTATTATTATTATTATTATTATTATTATTATTATTATTATTATAATCATATATATATACATATAATATATACATATATATATATATATATATATATATATATATATATATATATATATATATATATATATATAAACTATCGTCATATTGCACCTCTTTTTTATAGCGACTGTAAAGTTTAAAAACGAGATGTGAACGAATCAAGAAAAAAACTTATAAAGCTTTTTATGTATATTGTATATATACATACAAAAAAACAACAACAAATGCAACCGTTTCTAGTCCACTGCAGCACAAAGGCCTCAGACATGTCCTTTTATTCATGTCTGGGGTCTGGCAAGTTTTCATCACTATGCTGGCCACTGCGGATTGGTGATGGTTCAAAATTTTTGTATAATCGCCCACAGCAAACCAACCTAGTGTCGATAGCTCTGACTAGTACAGCTTTGCTGATAATGACGATACACGAAACTTTTTACCTCTTTAGGGATCCCAAGTAAACAACTTCAACTATAGCCAATTCTTTTTAATGAGGCAGATTCTCTCCGACTCGCAGGGGTGCCCTTTTCGGTCGGAAAAGTTTCCTGATCGCTGATTGGTTGGAATTATCTTGTCCAACCAATCAGCGATCAGGAAACTTTTCCGAGTTAAAACGGCATCCCTGAGAGTCGGTGCAAATCTGCCTCACTAAAAAGAAATGACTATAGGACTTATAACTTTAAATAAACTACAATGACCTTCCCTGGTAGGCTTTTAGCCATTTGAAATAAGCATATTTCTCTACATTTTGCAGTACAAAATGCTGGACGGAATTATATATCTCCTACAATACACATCTCTTTAGAGAGAGAGAGAGAGAGAGAGAGAGAGAGAGAGAGAGAGAGAGAGAGAGAGAGAGAGAGAGAGAGAGAGAGGAGTACTTGGTCTCAAATTACCAGAGTCCCTATCGAAGAGAATATTGTTAATATATTCTGCATGATTTCACCACCGGAAGGATGAGGATTACCTCTTCGAGGCTCTCACATTTTGTTGGGTGTTCATGTGATATGATGGAGATAAGAATCAATTTTCCGTCTCTATATTGTTTTCCCCTTTCCGCCATAGTTGCGAAGAGCAACTTTCGGTTATCAATAGAGGCATTCTCAGTTTTAGAAACGCCCTCACTTGCTGCCCCTCGTCCGGTTCCAGAATGAGATGTCGGACTTTGACCATGGCAGAGAGATTGGCGGCCGAAAGTGCCCCAAGGGATAGAGAGATGATGACGCTAATAATAATACAAATAATAATAATATCAATAATCGTTTATTTCCAGTTAATAAATTGGGTATCATCAATACTAAAAGTAGTCTAATACATTAGATAAAAGAATACATATATCAAGAGTAAGCAAAAGAATAAGAGAGATGATATTGGCGGAGAGAGCAAACAAGAATCAAATCCTGGAACCTGGCCCAAGAAGGTTCTGATGCATACTATCTCAAACTCCAAGAGCAAACTGATCTCTTCAGATCTTATCTTGTAACTGCCACCAAAGGGAAATTAACGAAAAAAACCATTGGGTTCGCATTCCATAGACACTGGAAGTCGCGCAACTGGAGACTCAAAGCTTTTGCCTTCCAACTCTTTCATACTTCGTCCCTTTTCTAACACGCGAATGTCCCCTTCTGTCCGTCCTTTTCGGAACCCCTTCAACAAACGCAAAAGGAATGCAAGTGCGCTTAAAAATAGACAATAAACGGTGCAAGTATTTACAAAATCCAAAAATGAGCGGTGTAACCACGCTTTCAAAATACAAACGAATGGTACAACTTTGTTAATAAATCACAAAATGAATAGTTCAACTACACTTACAAAATAGACTATGAACGGTACAACAAACCTTACAAAATGAATAATGAATGGAAACTACCCTTACAAGATACGCAATGAATGATGCAACAACTCTTTCAAAATACTCAAAAGACCGGTGCAACTGCGCTTACAAAATAAAAATTATGGTGCAGCTACGTTTAAAAATACAGATTGAATGTTGCAACAATATTTGGAAAACACACAATGAATGGTGCAACTATGCTTATAATATACATGATGAATGGTGCAATTATGGCGTAACTATACTTAAAATTTCACATTGAAGGGTGCAACTATACTTACACTTAACGATGCAACTATGCTTACAAACACAACGATTGGTGCAAATAAACTTACAATGAACGGTGCAACTATGCTTACAAAGAAATTAATAGTGCAACAACGATTTCAAAATAAAAAAAAAAACAGTGCAAGTACACAAAAAAAATATACACTAATGAAGAACAATCAAAAGCATTCTGCACTTCATCAAAACCTGGGCCATGGAGAGTTGATTCTAAATGCATCCCAAAGTACATACAATATACAAACAGAAGAACTGTCATTAGGCTACACATATTTATGCGCAGGAAATGATTGTGAATAAGATGTGTATACTGATGATGCCATTATTCCAGCGACGATTTAAAAATTTCATACATTTCATACTTTGTTAAATGATTCTTAGAAAAGAATATGGATTAAATCTATTCACCTAAGCTTCAGTTCACTTTAATTCTCATGTAACTTTTCACTTTGGGGCATTCATAATAAAGCCACGATGAATTAAACTTTTAATTTCATATGGATTACGGTATATATATATATACACATGTATGTATGCCTATATATAGATTAGTGTACACGACCTGGAAAAATTAACAGCTAATTATTTAGATAAATATGCACATACAGATTCAACATTTTCCCCATCTCACTATGGTATGACTACTTCCTCTCCACCTACCTGAAGGACAGGGAGAGGCAGAGTAATTATACGTCTGACAATGCTGCTGATCATGACCGGGTAGAAATAATATATACATATATATATATATATATATATATATATATATATATATATTTATATATATATATATATATATATATATATATATATTTATATATATATATACTGTATATGTATGTATGTATATATATATATATATATATATGTGTGTGTGTGTGTGTGTGTGTGTGTGTGTATAGTAAATAATAGGAAGAATTACACATGAAAATAGATTTGAATAGAGAAAGGAGAAAGGTAGGACTGAAAATGTATACAAATAAAACTAAGATAATGTTCATTGTAAATGCAGATAACAAAAAAAAAAAGAGTTATTCTTATTTAGGGCAGACAGTAAGTGTTTCCCCACGACCCAAGAGCGAAATTAAAAGAAGGATAACCATGGGTTGAAGAGCTTTTGGTAAACAAAATGAGATTATGAAAACTAAGATACCAATTTCTCTACAAAGAAAGGAATTTAATAAGATGGTCCAACCATTATTAACATATGCTTCAGAAACATGGAGCCTTACTAAAGCCTTAGAACATAAGCTAGTTACAACTCACAGAGCTATGAAAAGAATAATGATGAGAATAACACTAATATACAGAAAAATAGCAACATGGATAAGACAGCAAACTAAAGTAGAGGATATTCTAACATGTGAGAAAAAGAAATGGACATGGGCAGGACATATAAAAGACAATATCAGATAATACATGGTCATTAAGAATAACAGAATGGGTCCCTGGAGATTACAAATAAAGCAGGGGAAAGAAGTGAAGAACGGCTTTCTAATTTCGAGTCCTCTTTAGACATGTTTCTACAGGAGTTGCTTATGCAGGCCAATCAATAATAGAAACAATATGTAATTATTTAGAGCTAGTCATCATAAGAGAAAAAAAAAAAGACGGAAGACGATGCAATCAAAATAATGAGGGATATTTAAAATGACGATTATGAGAAATGAATAAATCTTTCATCAGAGCAAATTGCATTTAAAGCTCTCAAGATAAAAAATCTATTATAAGAGGGAGACTATCACGTAGTCAATTCTGTACTAGTAACCATTTGAAGACTTAGCAGGGGGAGAGGGAGTAGTCATACCATTGTGAGAGGAAGGGAGTGTTGAATCTGTGTCTGTGTGCATATCTACCTTTTAAGTTTATCAATCACAAACAGTTGGTAGGTAAAGCTGGCATGTAGTTAACGGGAAGGGGGACTTGACTGCAAAACCAGCTGACGGCGAATATAGTAATAAAATAAACATTCTAACATGAAGGTTAACAATATCATTTGTGGCAGCTTTGTAGAATAGTCAACAACTCCAACTCTGTGTATCCCAAGTTGATATAGATTTAATTGCTAAACATGACCTTAGTATTCCTCAGAGCTGACACCAGCGGGTTTAGGTGAGCCCCAGGTCTACCGTTTGAGTTATCACTAACACCGCTTGTTCGTCCCAAAGTACTATCTTAGGTGAAGATGGAGCATGAACAATGATCTGTCCCTTGCTGCTGCTGATAATGGGCATACAATAAACTAGTCATAGGGAGATTTCAGTAAAGTTTCTAGTAAAAAAAAAAATATATATATATAATTTCCTCTTTCTTCCTTGTTTCGATGTAATAAACTGTCTGTATCTTTGGATATAAAATCAATCCCAGTTTTCCATGGATCAATAAAATGTATTTTGAAGCTTTATTAAAAAAAATATATGTTTTTATAGAAAAGTATGCAAACGAATTAGTATTTTTATATGGTAACCTACGCATTAACTGCTGATCATGATGCAATAAACTTTAGCTATTCAGCACTACAATAAAACCCATATTGATAGCTTGTCATGAAAACTAGCTACTGAATAGACCCACCGATCAAATAGGAATCTTATTTTAAAGAAGTCGGCACAGAATGGTGTCCACAATCGTAGTGTTACAAACCCAGGAAGTTTTAAAATAGATTGATTGTTTATATAACACTGCTGGATGCATTACACTTCGTTGACCGGAGATCAAACCCTGCTCGAGTTTCATAGCGTTCACTAAAACACTTCTCTACCACCGACCTGACCGAGGGTACGAACTGGGGACAATAACGCAATCTACTTCAGGGCTCAGGCTGGATATTTATGGGACTGCAGTCTATCCCAAACTGTATCTCCCATTATTTCACCTAGTTAATGATGAGCACCAGCATTTGTCGAGGTCAAGAAAAGAGGTGAGGGTTAACATCATCACCACTTTGGAGTTATATTAATGTATTCATGGAATTTGGGCCTTATGACCTAGCAATGAGACTTGGAGGCCAATCAGCCACAAGGATAAACTGGGGGTAAATCTTGCTGCTGCACTATCCAAGTGAAAGAGAATGGACATCAAGATGCAAGAAATGGAGCAGGAAGAATAAAACAAATAAGTGAACCAAATGGCCAAAAGGACGCTGAGACCCTATAGAAGGTTGATCATTTTGGTGCCACCCATCTCTCACTGAATATGATGTATGGCGAAAAATACGTACCCATACACGCACACACACAATTTATATACATATATATATATATATATATATATATATATATATATATATATATATATATATATATATATTCTGCATGATGATCATGGCCTCCTGCCTCATCAAAGTAATAATTTCGAAGCTGTTCCACATATGAAAATTAGACCAGATTGAAGTGCGTGTGATGCTCTGATGCTTTACAACATTCTGAAATCCTAGTAAAAACAGCCCCCATGCTAAGGGAAATGAATCAATGATTTGGTCAGAATAGAAAGTAGAGGAACTGAAACTAATAGTTTGTCAGATTGACAGTTGATAAATTAAATTCAGAAAGTTTAACTAAAGAAGAACATTTCTAAAGGGCAGAAATGGAGCAAGTGAATGTAAGCAGAAAGTGAAGTTTGAATTCGCAGACTATGTAACTTGTTTTATACAATTAAATTTTTCTGCTTATAGGCGTGCTATATTATTGTACATATTTCACGAGAATAAAAAAACAGTTAAAAAGAAAATAACTAAACATATTCCAGTAAATTACCTTTATTCTACTTGTGTATCTTAAAAGTAAAGATATGAATCACATTG
>NC_090725.1:68188186-68193186 GCF_036898095.1 Palaemon carinicauda
TTTCCTTTCCTCACTGGGCTATTTTTCCCTGTTGGAGCCCCTGGGCTTATAGCATCTTGCTTTTCCAACTAGGGTTGTAGCTTGGATAGTAATAATAATAATAATAATAATAATAGAATACTCGTTAACCGGAGATTCATTCATGTTACTGATGCACAATAATTTATAGTTTTTACCTTTGTAGTGCTTGATTATCAAGCTTAGGAAATTATTTATATTGTGTTAGAACAAATCTATATTCCCGGCTTTCACACACTTTGTAATATCATCTTCTAGGTTCGATATTTACATTTTAATTACGCGATTTATACATTCATAGGTTCACACTAAATTTCTTTTTTGTTTCCTAGTTACAGACAGTTTTCCCCGATTTCAAACAGAACAATACCTATGAATATTGTTTGTTTTCTTGCCTTCATTAACAGCTTGTTAGTTTCTTTTGGCAGTATTTTTTCTTGGGGATCTTTTCTCCATAGGGAATAAGGATATAATGTAAAATATCAGTCTTATGCTACTTAGTTTACTATCTTACGATGATTGAAATACATGCAAAACAACTGATATCTGATTCATTTCATAAAGCCGCTGTTTTTTGTTTGGTTGTTATTGTGGGTGTATGCGTTTACGCAATGATTATAACATTAATAACGATATTTATCATTACCTTTTAATTTTCTAACCCATTGAAGTAGAAGATGAGATAAATATTATTACTGGATTATCGTAGATGTCGGATTACTGCGAAAGATGCATCAGGAATTTCACCATGTTTCAATATTGCTGCGTAGAACTTCGTACAAAAATGGTTAATCGTTGTTGTATGAAATATGTACACTTAGTTAATCTTAAATTGTATACAGATTGTACAATACAGAATTACTGTAATGTTTATTGTAAATGTAGGCTACGTGTGTGGCGAGTCAAGTCGTCTGAATGAAAACAGTGAACACTTCCAGTACAGTTAGGCTTTACTGTAGTGATAGTATATTACAGTAATATACACTACAGTATCAGCGAGTTCGCGGTAGTCCCGGTTACCTAACCCTCACGAAAAATGAGGGCTGACTTTACATACAAATACATACATTAGAACCTCAGTTTACGAGTAACTTTTAATATGAGCATATAAGAATAATAGTATTAATTTCCAATAAAATTGGGTTAAAAATGTTGTACAAGCCAGCGAACAAAAATTCAATACTATACGGCGGTTTATCGCGGATAGGTACGAACTAGACCGACTCAAACAGTCATTTAGTGCCACTTTACCACTCAGAGTGTTCATCCAGTTAAGGCTTCAGCAAGCAAGGAGAGCAGCGAATATACTTAATTTACCAATAATGAAATGTCTAATTTCAATGCATTTTAAAGAGAGTGCAAAAGCAGTTGTCTTTAAATAGGTTCAAAGCCATAACTGAAGTGTAAAAAAAGATGACCAATAGTCTAGAATGCATAAATTCAGTGATTCAATTTGTGATATTGAACATCGTTTAAGAGAGAAAGCTTTCAATATTTAACCAGAAGTTCTCATAGAGGGAGATTCTCCTTCCAAGAGGTAACCCCCTCATCCTCCTCGCCTCTTATGCCTACTCAAAGGTAGAGTGCAAGGTAATTATAGTTAATTCTTTTTAGTGAGGCAGACTTGCACCGACTGGCGCGGGTGCCCTTTTAGCTCAGAAAAGTTTCCTAACAGCTGATTGGTCGGAAGTATTTTTGTCCGACCAATCAGCTATTAGGAAACTTTTCCGAGCTAAAAGGGAACCCCTACGAGTCTGTGCAATTCTGCCTTACTAAAAAGAATTGACTATAGTCAATCATTTTTGTATTTCATGGTGAATTAAATCTATTTAGTTCTGAAGTTGAAATAATTTACACAATAATTGATATACAAAACCTTTAAAAATGAGTGTATATGTATGTATTTATGGAAGTGTTGAATGCATCATATGAATTTCCTTTCTTTCTTATAGGAATAAATAATTTTATGATACGAGGATTCTAGGGTGCTACTGCACTCCTAGAACAAAAATAATCCAAGGTACAATGTGTGTGTATATATATATATATATATATATATATATATATATATATATATATATATATATATATATTGATAAATAGATAGGTAGATATTAATATATCATGAAAAATAAATTTCTCTGGGACTCCTTGTGAAATTGGCAGTTAGCACATCTGCAACGATGATCACTGTAATTCTTTTTTCTGTGACGGCTTAAAATCTATTCTGCTAATCTGCCATTTTCATTTAAATAAACACATATTTACTAAAATTACCAAAGTTCATTCTATACCTCTCTTTGCAAAGAAAAAAAGGAATGAGAATGGTAAAATAAATAAATTTTTATTATAGTAAAACAAAAGAAAAAAAATTTCCTAAACAGAAAATCTAAACTGACAAGACATTAAACGAAGAACCCTTTATGCTCATGTAATGTGTATAGAGAGAGAGAGAGAGAGAGAGAGAGAGAGAGAGAGAGAGAGAGAGAGAGAGAGAGAGAGAGAGAGAGAGAGAGAGAGAGAGAATGGTAATTTTCTCTTATTCCTTTGTACATAATAAAAAAAATCTGAATATATCTAAGATTGAATCAATTAACAATCGATGCTGAAGTATAATAACAGCGAGCAACTAGTCTTAATAAATCATATATCAAAATCAATGAAGTTAATATGTGGTTGCATTGGAGAGATTTAAAGAGTTCTTTGTGTGTGTGTGTTCGTGTGTGTATGTGTGTATGTTAGAATGTGTGACCAAAACTTGTTCTATCATTTGAAATACACACCGAGATCGTTCTACCATTCACTGCCTGAGGTATTACGTTATTGGATTTCGTTTTGTACCCACTTTGATTTATAACATCCTGGTTAGTACCACATTTTTTTCCACCAACACAATGCCAACAACACTGCTGATGTCTCTCTTTGAAGTCTCCTTGAACCGCAAGATCTTAGTGACGTTGCGTCCGTGAGTTCTTCTGGGATGTTAATCTAAGTACAAAGTTTGTTTCAAAAATTCTTCTGCTTGAAGTCACTTGTGTTGTTCTTTGGATTCACATCATATTAAGGGAAATGTCATGATCGTGAATAATGAAAATTCTCTCTCTCTCTCTCTCTCTCTCTCTCTCTCTCTCTCTCTCTCTCTCTCTCTCTCTCTCTCTCTCTTTACACACACATATACAAACACACACCTATATTAACACACATATATGGGTGTATATAAATACATCATGTATGCATGTGCGTATTATGTGTATGTGTATGAATGCATATTATGTACACACACGTATGTATATATATATATATATATATATATATATATATATATATATATATATATATATATATATAAGTAATATGTGGATGAAATATGGTTTAGGGTTAATGACATTAAAGTACTGAAAGTGTATGAGGACTGTGCAAATTTCAACGTTGGGGTCATCCCGCACCAAGTGAACTTAGCAAGAATTTAAGTTGAGAAAGTTGAGACTCGTGACTACAGGATTGATGTGAGAAGAAAATCATATGGTTTAAACAAGGAAGTACAGAACAGAGACTTGAAATAATAGCTGATATTGCTGTCAGAGGACGAGATGAGAAGAAAACCCCACAGCACAAGTTTTCATCTTTACCTTCGGAATTGTTATTGTAAAAATGCTATATTTCCTATGTTAGAAGCCATATGCGCATCCTTATTTTACACACATACAAATAGATACATATATATATATATATATATATATATATATATATATATATATATATACTGTATATATATATATATATATATATATATATATATATATATATACAGTATATATATATATATATATATATATATATATATATAAAGTAACAGTATAAGAAGTAAAGAAAGCATTAAAAGGCTTGAAAAGAGGCAAAGCAGCAGCAGAGGATTACCTAACAATATTTAATAATCGAAGGAGGATATTTCATAGTATTAAAATTTGCTGAACTTTATAATGTCAGCAAGAATACTTAAGACCTACAGCTTGGAAAAACTTTACTATTATACTAATCCACAAAAAGGGAGACACAATGGACTTAAAAAAATTAGTGCCCAAGAAGTTTACTTCCAGTAATATATATAATATCTACAAT
Source organism: Palaemon carinicauda (assembly GCF_036898095.1). Taxonomy (NCBI): domain Eukaryota; kingdom Metazoa; phylum Arthropoda; class Malacostraca; order Decapoda; family Palaemonidae; genus Palaemon; species Palaemon carinicauda. Next base: position 68,192,324 of record NC_090725.1, read on the forward strand.
GATTTTATTTGGCCGAATAGATGGCCAGCTAGACTTTAATCAACCAAGATAGCAGGCAGAGTTCACTAATCCATGTAATTAACCAGCCAATGGAAAAATTAACAGAGTATGACAAACCACTATGTGTACCATTTATATGTTATGAAAAACCTTTTGATTCTGCCAAAACTTTAGCAGCAGTGAATTCCTTACAAAGACATGGAATATATGAATCTTACGTTAGAACACTTGAAAATGTCTATACGGGAAGTATAGCAATCCTAAAACTACATAAAGATAGTGAAAAAATTCCGATTGAGAAAGGAGTTAGATATTGAGACCCCTAATTCATCTATATTATTCACAGCATGTCAAGTAGTAGTTTTTTTAAAATTTACATTGGGAAAACATGAGCATCAATATTTCCGAGTAATATATGAAGATTTGCAGATAATAGTTCTGTCCAGTGATTCATGGGAGCAATTGCATAAGATGATTAAAGATTTGAACAGAGAAAGCAGATACCTGGGACTGAAAATGAATGTGAGTAAAATTAAGATAAAGTTCAGTGATTATGCAGAGACAACAAATAAGTGTTATGAACCCACCTTTAATACTGTTAATGATTATATGTACTTTAGACAGACAGCAAGTGTTTCCCAAGGACACGAGACCGAAATTAAAAGGTTAAGCAAAGATGGAGAGCTTCTAGTAAACAAAATGAGATAAAATAAAATGCCAATTTTCTAAAAAGAAAAACATATAATCATATGGTCCTACCATTATTAACTTATGCATCGGGAACTTGGAGCCTTAGAACATCAGCTAGTTACAACTCAAAGAACTAAGGAAAGAATGATGATGGGAATAAAGCTAAATGACAA
>NC_090725.1:68198186-68203186 GCF_036898095.1 Palaemon carinicauda
GCAAAGTTGATATGCATGGCTAACTTTAACTAAATGAGAGATCCTACCATTCAACAGTACTGCTGATAAATTTGGGAAAAAATGGTCCCATTGAATTAAATTATATCATTTTCCTATAACTAAATGATCATTATAAATAGCAGTAAAATGAAAAGTTTTAATAATTATCGATACTATAAATCTATACCTTTAAAGACTCCTCTTGTACTGCAAATCTATTATGATGCAACTAAATTTCACGAAAAGTACATATATGTTAGCTCGATAATACTATAACAGTGAGTATGGGCAATGCATGAAAAGAAGTGTATGAAAGAATGAAGAGGTGTAAAAGAATATTTCATTGAAAGTATGAAGTAATGCTTATTAGAATTTGAGAATATGAAAGGACGGTTGCATTAGTTAATTTAAATCCAAAGGTAAGTGACAGATGAAAATGTGATCTTGAGTAAACAAGAAAGGTATGTTCATTGAGATATTATGTTTGGAAATGATTTTGATTGTTACAAATAAATACTTTACAAAGGAGGAATTTTATGGGAATGAGTAATAAAACATTTTGGAAGATGAAGTTCTTTAAGGAAAATACTGTATTTTACATGGACGTTAATGGAGGGAGTAGCTTAAATAGCATATTCATCATAAAATAAAAGACATATAGTGATAGACCATCTAAAGTGAATATGGTCTTGAGTAGAGTGATCTAGTGTTTTGAAGATATCCTGAAGATGAAGATAAAACATACCCTATGCTAAATGATATAAGATTGGAAGTGGTGGGCATAAATTCAAGAATGCTTTTGAGGTAACTGCAAAGAATGTAAGAAGGCCAATTAGTAAGTTAAAGAATTGAAAGATTATAAGCCAGAACCTATAATACAGTGTCAAAAGTAACTAAATAGATGACAAGTTGTGTAAGGTGTATATGGGTGAGGTAAACTGTTCCTAAAGAATCGGTATGAGGAATAATTATTTGGTTTAAAAAAGGAAAAGGAAGTGTTGGTCAACATTTTATTGTTAAGGTTATGTGAGAAAGTTACAAGTGAATGTAAACACTAATGAAAGAATGGATAGGGAGGTAACATGGAGCGTTTAATATCTCTAGTACTGAAGGTGTCTGTTTTGCGTGACTACAAGTATTTATAATAGAAGTGAAGACTTTGTAAATGAGAAACACTGGTTTGGTGCAAACACGTGACTGAGACAATAGTGTGTTATTTCTCCTTGACTGTTTGAAGGATAGAATGAAGCTAGAAGGCAGAAAAGGGTAGTAGATGAAAGTGAAAAGTTATAGGATGATGAAGGGTGTCCTAAATATAGTGTGGAATATCAAACATTTACCGATGATACAGTATTTATGGGAAAGAATAAAGAAAAGCTGCAAAAACAAGCCAAAGAGTTGTTTAAAGTAAAAGTCATTATGAGGATATATGGACACCAAGATAGAATAGTGACTAATAATAAGAACAGTGGAAAAATTGAGGTAATTAATTCATACAGATATTAGTTTATCTAATAGAGTTAGTTAATCAATATACATCTGAATAATAATGAAAAGTAGCTTAAATATGTTTCGTATCAAAAGCAATAATACCTATACTAAATTTGTCAATGATTAGTTTTCAATATTAATATGCTTATATAGTAATGAGACAAGAGGGGACTCAAAGCAGGTAAAGCAAAAAAAGGTATCCATGTGTGCCCAAATGATTGTTAACAGACTTGGATTACCCATGAAAATTGTTAGAAAACAACCTGAATTGTTTATCCAAATCTCTTTCATGTTAGCGAAAGTGTAGATGTGGAAAAAGAATGAATAAAAACATAAGACTGAAGCTTTAGGTGAAAATGGTTTGCATAGTAAACATAATATACGAATGTAGGACGATAGCTGGGTGAAAATAGTACATAATTCAAAAGTAATGAGAGAGAGTAGGAAAGGAAACCCTGTAATGTGTTGAATATATGGTATGGAAGAGTTTTCAATAAGAAAAGGCCTTGATTTCCGAGAAGCATATGAGGGCATGCAAAAAAGAGGTGACTGATTAAATGTGGGTGGCTCACCATGAGGCTTCTGAGTTTTCTATGAGTAATGGGTAGTTTAAACGACTAATTTTGTGAAATATTTTTTACACGAAATTGAGCAACAATTTAAGGATACAATATTTTCTCTAAAACTATGCCTGCTAAATGTATATCCTAGTTAGATTATTTCAACATTGTCCTTTCCTTCTGTTTCAAACACTAGCCGTTACACATTCTGCCATTTCTCTAAACCTTTCTTTCCACTTGTCACCAAGAATCTCATAAAAAATCTTTTCAAGAACAATATATAATGGAAATATTTTTGTTTCCTGTTATCGTACTTATTCCTTAACCACTTCTCAAATACCTCATCCCGTAACATCCTCCATTCGAAAACAAATACAGCAATACCCCGGTTTATGAGTAACTCGGTACTTATCTACAAGAACATGGGAGATGGCTCAGAATTGCATAAACTACCATGGAATAAAGGTTTTTGAGCCATAGCCTGAAGATCTGAGAAAAAGTAATAGAAGTTAGACTAAGGACACAGGTAACAATTAGTGGAAAACAGTATGGGTTCATGCTAGGTAGGAGCACTTCATATGCCATATTTGCTATATGGATGTTAATTGAAAAATATCAAGGACAGAAAGAATTGCATTGTTTGTGGACCTAGAGAAAGCTTATGATGGGGTGCTGAGAGGTGAATTGTGGTATTACATGAAGAGGTCTGGAGTGAAAGAGAAGTATTTGAGGGCAGTGTAGGATATGTATCAGCATAGTAAAACAACAGTGAAATGGGCTGTAGGCACAACAGAAATGTTTTATGTTGAGGTGGAATCAGCTTTAAGCCTTTTCCTATTTGCAATTATCATGGTCAGATTGACCAATGGCATTAGGTTGGAGTGTCCTGGTTTATGTTATTTGCAGACGAAATAGTGGACAGTGGAGACAGGTATGAGGAGGTTGAAGCAAATCTGGAAATTTGGAGGTCTGCACTATAGAGGAAGGGTATGAAAATCAGCCAAAGACAGTACAATTGCAAATGAGGGAATCAACAGGAATGTATAGAAATGAAAAAGTAGATGATTCTAAATATTTAAGATTAACTATGCAAAGTGATGGTGGGTATGATGGGGGGTGAGGAGGAGAATTCAAGTTGTGTAGAATGGCTGGAAAAAAGTATATATCAGCAAATCTTAAAGGGAAGGCCTGTAAAGTGGTGATAAGATCAACTCTGCTGCATGGTTTGGATCCATACCTTTGACCAAGAAACACAGATGAAAGTTCTATTAAAAACATTTTTGTGGTTCCTAGAGGGTAACGAGAAAGGATATGATCAGAAATAAATTCATTAGACGATTTACTCATGCCTATCAATTTGGAAAGAATGCAAGAGTAGCAAGACTAAGGTGGTTTGGGCATGTTAAGAGATTGGAAGATGAGTATGTCAGTTAACGGATGTTAAGCATGGAGCCACCAAGTGGGATGATGAGAGAAAGTCAACTAGATTTATGGATTCAATAAGAGAACATATGAAGGTAGTTGGTGTAACAGAGAAGGATTCAATAGAAAGAAGTAAATGGAAACAAATGATCCACAATGGCGACCCATGAATGGGAGAAGTCAAAAGATAAAGAATACGAGTAACTTGGAATATGCCCGTATTCATATTTTTTGTGAACAAGTAATAACGAGATTAGCACACGTACCCCTACACCACCCACAAAGTGTTCATGGCCTTTTTTTAGAATCAATTTTGTTTTTGTATTAGCTCACAACACCCCTTTGCTCAGTCAAATTCTTTCACTCTCACAGAGGTACTAATTAAAGAATCATCTCTCACTCACATCTTTAGGATTGTTTTATCTATAGTTGTGACTGCATGTTCATTGTTGAGTTGTGATTTGCTATTGTTCATCATAAAGACATTTTGCATTGCGTTATAGTTAACAGTATCAGGACAATGGCCCCAATGTCATTGAAATGACGCTAGGAACAAGAAAAAGCATGTGGCCAACCTGCAAAAACTGTAAATTCATACTGTAGCATCTATAACTAGTACAATTACAATTCTGAGCAATACAGAGGATACCGACGCATGAGGCGAAGAGAAACAAATATTTTCTGATGGATCAACAACAACATGATCTTAACACTGAGAGTTATCTGTTTACCTGCATTGATAAGCAGTAGTTAGAACGTGGTACAGTTAACAAAAAGACTATCTATAAAAAAGTATTAGCACTTTAGCTGAATAAGCAGCAGTATCAAAAGAATGCAGTAAACCCATCTTCCTCCTCCTCTCTCATTTCCCATATGTCTGCCACAACTATTTTAAAAAGTAAAGAGCTTGTTAATTTGTCAATATTTAAATTTTTTTATTGGAAGTCTAATCTGTATTAACTTTTTATGTTAGGAGTTACAATATGCTCTTAATATAACATTAGAAACCTTTAAAAATGAGTGAATGTGTATATTTGAATGTGTGGAACTCATCGAGTGGCTTTCCTTTATTTCTTATGAGAAAAATTGTTTCGGTTTACATGAAGTGTAGTTTACGAGATTGCTCCTAGAACGGATCCTACTCATATACGGAGGCACCACTGTACTTATAGACACTGATTGCAAATATATAACATAAATGGAAGTATCTGGTCATATTTACTAAAACCATTGAACTTTTCGATTACATGACTCATTTTTATGAGGATAGGTTTCCTATTTATTGACAGGAAAAAAATTTAAAAATTAGATAATCGTAACTATTAATATGTATTGATTTCTTATGTTAGGGATTAATTTGCATTATTTTTTATGTAAGGGATTATATGTTTTTATTCATATAACATTACAAATCTCTAAAAATGAATGACAGTGTATTTTTGGACGTGTGGAATGCATCGAGTGGTTTTCTTTCATTTCTTATGTGAAATATTCTTTCGGTTTACGAAATTGCTCCTGGATTAGATC
>NC_090725.1:68208186-68218186 GCF_036898095.1 Palaemon carinicauda
TCCATCCTGCTTTTCCAAATAGAATTGAAGTTTGGCTAATAATAATAATAATAATAAAAATAACAACAACAACAACAACAACAACAACAACAACAACAACAACAACAATAATAATAATAATAATAATAATAATAATAATAATAATAATAATAATAATAATAATAATAATAATAATAATAATGAGCAAAGTTTCAAATCTTCAACAACTGATAAAATATCAGACCGACTAAAGTTCTACCAAGTTGTAGAAATGATAAAACGATCCACACTGGTAATTTCATATCTACAAATAACAACAGCATTGATTTTTAACCAAATCGAATTGTGGAAAATTAAAATTTAATTAGTAATTTCATATCAGCAAATCATGGGTAGAGTTTCTACTATACAACATGACACGAAGTATTATAAGATCTGAAAATCCATATCAGCTAAATATTTTCACATTTCCCCATATAAAAATCATATTCAGACAAGATATTTATTCTTTTAATTAACATTCATATATTGCATTCAACTCTGTGGTAACACCGATTAACTCCCCATTTGCACATGAAATGAAAATAAAGAATTTCTCAAGTATAAACATATTACCTCGAAATCTGATATATAAGAAGATATGCCTGGATCGTATTTCAAACCTGTAATTCTTAACATTACTGCATAAGCTAATAATGTTCTCTTTTCGTTCCGCAACAAAGTAATCTAATTAAAGCTACTAGTTGTGTTAGTATATAAGAAAATACGGAATATCTAATGTCTTGGGTTAGAATTCTCTTTCTTGAGGGTACACTCGGGCACACTATTCTATCTTGTTTCTCTTCCTCTTGTTTTGTTAAAGTTTCCATAGTTTATATAGGAAATATTAATTTTAATGTTACTGTTTTTAAAATATTTTATTTTTCCTTGTTTCCTTTCCTCACTGGGCTATTTTCCCTGTTGGAGCCCCTGGGCTTATAGCATCCTGCTTTACCAACTAGGGTTGTAGCTTAGCAGGTAATAATAATAATAATAATAATAATAATAATAATAATAATAATAATAAATGGAAAATGGACCAGCGCAATGAAGGAAAGCTTTGAGTTTGAAACAGACCAAAAAATTGCATTTATAAACAAATGAAATCTATCATACACGTATATTATTACCCTTTCATAAATAAATGTTCATACACTATACAATTTTGCTTTATTCTAATAACAAGATGACATTTCAAATACAAATAACGTACAATCAAAACTAGCGCTGCTGTCATGGATGAACTGTCATTCTGAATATTGATATTTCCACAGGTTGTTTACACTGATTAAAATGTCTTACTATAAAAATAGATACACAAATCCATTTAATACAACAAAAACATCCACACACACACACACACACACACACACATATATATATATATATATATATATATATATATATATATATATATATACAGACTGAATTGTTGATTGGTAGTGGAAGGAATTTAGGAGAATGACGATGATTTAAATGCATTTAGATAGTTATCCAGCCGACAATGAAAAAAAAATGAATATGAGAATCTTGGAATAAACAAAAATAAATCTACATCGAAAATGCTTTGAAATCCGATGTTATAAAAATAATCGGTAAGGTTAATATGCATATGAAAATTATCAACAATTACCTTTAGACTTTTTCCCAAGCTTTAATTAAGAAGGAATGCTGGATGTCCTGTCAACATTCCCTCCCTCTTTCTCTCTCTCTCTCTCTTCCCTCTACTCCTCTCCGTTCTTCTTTATCAACGTAACACTCGAAGAGGGCTGCTCCAGGCCAAGACCGCCGCTTGACAAGCCACCAACAACCAATTGTCGCCTCAATTTTCCAACCAGCCTTTAGTAGTAGTAGTACTTCTTCGAACATGATCTCCGGCCGCGGTCGGTCAACACATAAAACTTGTGTCGTTGCATTTCACATCACCACCACTGCACTTTCGCATATGCCCCCCTCTCTCTCTCTCTCTCTTAGCTTCATCTACATTCTCATATCACATTTTTTTTTCTTCAACTGATTTTTTTTTAAAAAAGGCTTTCCATATTTTCAGAATCATTCACAATTTATCTTTTCAATGGTAGCTGACTCGTCGGATGTCAGATAAGATGGACGTTACAGTAAACGTTGGATCTAATCAAATCGTAAGAATTTGTCTTCGCGGTGAGCGCACACGCCGACTTGCACACACACACACTACTTTATCTAAACTTGAACAAGAAACAAAGCAATGTAGAGATGATGCGGTGGGGGTTCCTTCACTGGCAGGAGAGCTCGCGCACACAAACACACTCACACACACACACACACACTCAAGGCCCCGGGCGCATATTTCATTAAAGTACCTGGTCTTCTCGCTCTCTCATCTTACCTCCCCTAAAACGAACTGCCTTCGCATCTCATACTCCCATTGCTCACGACGTCAACGCTTCATTACACTGTCAGTGCTTCCCAACTGGGCAGGCCTTCGCGTCGCCAAAAACCACTGCGTTCCACTTCGTGTTGAGGAAGGCAAGCCGTGCAAAATACAATCTCAAAATTTGAAGTTTATCCGGGCACCACGCATGCACCAACTCCTTGCTCCCACTCGCCAGACATTACCTTCCACTACAGCTTGGGACGACCCTGGCCGGCCATACCCAGCCTCCACTCTCGCACTGTCAGGATTCTATTTGGTTGCCATTCAACTAGCTATCGCCGCAAAGCAACACCTGGAGACTCAAAATCGTCCTTTCGTGAAAAGGACACGATATCGACAGAAGGGACTCTACGGTGGTCGTGTGAATGAAGAAGGGCTTCGGACGAGAGACAGATGGGTTTTGAGGTGGGAGGGAGGGAGGGGGTAAGAAAGGGGTAGGGGGTGCCAGGGCTGACGCACCTCTAAACCACTATAAACACTCCTACAGGTAGAATCATATCCTCCACATCATTGAAATTATAATATCCGCCAACATGCAATTTATTTCACATGCTAAGCACTCTCATACATTGATCAAACATTATCTGGATATAAGTTAAATAAACCAGGAGTGCATGACATGGCCGGGATGATCTTGAAAGGAAGGTCAGTGGGGTTCAAGAACTCAAAGCATCTCTCTCTCTCTCTCTTCCCCAGAGAGAGAGAGAGAGAGAGAGAGAGAGAGAGAGAGAGAGAGAGAGAGAGAGAGAGCTCCCCATTTTCCCTTCAGAACCTTGTGGTAAATATTCCGTTTTCTATGAATTTCTGCAACAAAGGCGTATAACTGCATACATTCAAACAACCGCATATTAGCAATAATCAGTCCCTTAGGTTTCAACAATTCAGCCAGCGTTTTAATTCGCCCTTTCCTGCCGACCATCACCGCCATTTACACCATCCCAAGATCGATGCCAGAGGAAAATGTCTTATTGTCTATTTTGATAAATTTATCATTATCGCACTCCCGAGGATTTTGGCACTTGGTGGTTAGTTGACTGTGGTAGATCACAACAGGGCGTTCAGGAGCATCCCCAGTAAAATTGGAAAGCTAATAGCTTCAAGAGTTAGTCCCCAAATATCTCTCTATGATGTTATATATATATATATATATATATATATATATATATATATATATATATATATATATATATATATATATATATATATGTATGTGTGTATATACACACACACACATATATATATATATATGTATATATATATATATATATATATATATATATATATATATATATATATGTATATATATATATATATATATATATATAAATATATATATATATATATATATATATATATATATATGCAGAAGAACCACAGGGAAAATGAAAATACGAAATATACGATCAAGTCCTGACTAGTTTCGTGATACTTCTTCAGAGGACTGAAGAAGTATCACGAAACTAGTCAGGACTTAATCGTATATTTCGTATTTTCATTTTCCCTGTGGTTCTTCTGCATCTGAGCATCACGTTTTCCTGCGATTTTTACGCATATACAGTATATATATATATATATATATATATATATATATATATATATATATATATACATATATATATATATATATATATATATGTAATACGCACATATATATATATATATATATATATATATATATATATATATATATATATATATATATATATTTATTTTCCAAATTTTCGAGACTTTGGGTCTCATCATCAGGGCTGTAAAATATACAAAATATACATTTTGTATATTTTACAGCCCTGATGATGAGACCCAAAGTCTCGAAAATTTGGAAAATAAATATATGATGCTACGCTGGCTTTTCTCCATCCTATTTATACTATATATATTTATATACATATATATATATATATATATATATATATATATATATATATATATATATATATATGCGTATTACATATATATATATATATATATATACATATATATATATGCGTGTGTGGTTTTGTATGTCCGTATCTAAGTCTATAGTGTATCTCCAGATCTTCATAAAAGGTTTCTATTTCTTCTTCTGGGATGTTGTTGCATACATTTGAATGATCTTCAGTTTATGCTTCTTATTTAGTTTTATAATCAATCCTGCAATTCTTTCTATTAGTACTACAAAATTCTTCTATGTTACCTGCAAGATTTTCATTAATAAATAAACCCACTTAATTTTCTTTGTTCCTTTCATGTTCTTTGAAGCAAAATATTTGGCCCTCTTTTAACTCTATAGGAGATTCCCCAGTTCTTCTGTCACCCAATAATTATTATATCCCAATTTATTTACTTCAGCACTGTGTTACTAAAAGAAAGGAAATAAATAAATTGAAATACAGTAAGATTGGGTGAATTTAGAAGAACTAGGAAATCTCTCAGAGTTAAAAGAGGGCCATATATTATGCTTCAGAGGAAATGAAAACAACAAAGAAAATGGAGTGGGTTTTCTTCATAATAAAAGTCTTCCCGGTAACATGGAAGAATTTTGCAGTACTAGTGATATAATTGCTGGATTAATTATCAAACTACATAAGAAGTGTAAACTGAAGATCATTCAAATGTACGCACCAACACCATCACAGAGGAAGAAATAGAAATTGTTCATAAAGATCTGGAAATATCTATGAAAAAATACATGAATAAAATTTACATTTTTGGGGGTGATTTCAATGCTAAAGTGGGTCGAAAGAAAAGAGGAGATTCAGCAGCAGGTAAATTTGGAGCAAGCACTAGGAATGGCAGAGGCGACATGCTTGTAGAATTTGCTGAAAGAAAAGCCTTAAAATCATGAACACATTTTTTTCTATTAAAATGGAACATCGAAAATGGACATGAAGAAAACTAAATGGTGAAACGAAATAAGAAATAGATTTTATTTTCAGTGAAAAGGTTAATTTAGTTAAAGATGTAACGGTGATAAACAATCTTAAGTTAAGCGACCATTGAATGGCGTGAAGGAAATTTTTTTTTTAGATCTAAGGAAAGAAAATAAGAAATCTTAAGAAAGAAAATACACACTTCCGAAATAAGATAAACCTCTTAGGAGTTTAGTTTAGCAACACAAAATAGATACTCCCAGCTACATGATGAAATGAAGCAAAAAAAAAAAGAAATAAACAGTAATACAATAAATTTGGTATTGGAATCAGCAAAAGAGATAGGTAAAAAAGTTCCTAAACAAGTTAAAGGGAAACTATCAGAAAACATAAAAAAAAACCAATAAAGAACAGATTGGAAATGAGGAATTAGCAGAACTATCCAATAAAATAAAAAAAAAATTAAAACCCAAGACATTCTTAAACACAATCAGACCAAAATTCAGGAAACGTTAAGGAAACGAAGAAGCATCAAATTGATGAAAATAAGACATAGGGAACAGGATGCCAACAGATATTTGCTTTAAAGGATGAACATAGAAATATCAACAATATATATGGAGTGATAAAAATTGCAGAGGATTTCTATACAATGCTATAAAATAGTGATAAGAGGAAATAACTGTGCTAATTGAAATAATTTAGCACCTGAGCTGATACCAAACGTAACAGTAGGAAAAGTAAAGAAAGCATTAACAGGCAAGAAAAGAATAAGAATTCTAACAGACAGCAAGTTCTTTTCTAACAAATTAAGATGAGACTCAGCAGCTGAAGACCAGACAACACAATACTCGAAACAAGGTAGAATGAAAGAATTAAATCACTTCAGAATAGATTGATCACTGAAAATGTTAAAAAGACTTTATCAATAAGCCAATTCTTTGTGCAGTCGAAGAAGAAACAGGCCAAATGCGTTTCTCAAAAGTAAATTTGACATCAAGAATCACACTTAATTTTAAAAGTCGTAGAGAGATGAAGAAACTATCAGTGGTAAGATCTGGAGGTTGAGGAGCCACTGTTCTCGAGCCATTCACAATGAAACTTTGAAAAATTTTCGGGTTCAACTTCATACCCCATTATTTTCACCTTGCAATTATTTATCTATATCTCTATTAAGGGATTTCGCAACCCCTGATTCACATTCAGGTGATGGAATTGAACCAAAGAGAGTAGCATCACCTACATATACAAGCTTGCTTTCTAGGCCAAACCACATATATGTATATAGTATGAAAAGTAATTGGCCAAAAATTACCTTGAGGAACACCAGATATCACATTCCTTTACTTTTTATGGTGCCCATCAACAAGAACTCTTTACAATCTATTACTCAAAAATTTAATAATGATGCTAAGAAAAGACCCACCTACTTCCAACTGTTTGAGTTTGAAAACAAGGCCAGTCATACGAACTTCTTAACCACAATCAAGGGATTTCTGTACAGCATTGGAGATTGTAAGAAGGGTATCGCATGCTCCAACGCCTTTATGAAAGCCAAATTACAAACTAGGGAACAGATGATTACCTTCAACATACTTTAGATTTTTTGAAGAAAGATGTTCAAAAACTTTAGATAATATGGGAGTTATGGAAATTGGGCGGTAATCAGCAGGGCTAGAGCTACCACAAACAAATTTACATAATGGAGTAACATTACCAATTCTCCAAAAAGTGGTAAAAGGACCCCTTCTTGCTAATGCGGAAAATAACAGGTAACTTTTAAGGTACGAAATCAAAATTCTTCTTAAAATGTTTTATTGTGGTTACATAATCCTTAATGACTACTTTAATATAATGTGATATATATCATGAGCTGAATTAACTGAAGAATCCGCTTTTCCTTATAGACCAGTCAATAGAGGAGAAAAACGGCTGAATACGGAAACAATCAATCAAAATTTAAATATGCTTTATTGCCTTCACAATAGGGTACTTAGTATCACATTATTTTTGCTCCCCTTTACCGTCCCTGATATTTGACTGTCATCTTGAATAAATGGCAGAATTTTTTTGTTCCATGTTTAGAAAATATCACGTATTTTAAAGACAACAATGCACCGTTTTGGTACCAGAAGTGCGAAAATGTTAGCATCTTTTTCATGTTATAACCCCACTGCCTGAATATCACACTGTAATTTTTCTTGCTCGCAGTATTAAAAAAAAAATGTTTTTACTTCCTAGGTAAATTGTTTTACTTTTGCTTCAGGACTATGAAAAAAGAAAGTGAACCTATCAGTGATTCCATGACGTGGAAAATGTCTTCATTGAGGAAACGCTTCATTTGTGCTAGAGAGCTTTCTGAAAGTGAGATAAGTGTTAAAGACTGAAAAACTACAGCATTAAGTAGAAAGATGGAAAATATTCTCAGGATGACTGAAATGTGTGAAAGTGCATGAAAAATGTAGGAAGGTGTATAAAAAAAAAGAAAAAAAATGAGAGCCGAAACTTTCCAACCAGGTCAGAAAACCTCTCAAGTGTTTATAACATCTCTAAGAAATCCAGAGTAAGATTATGATTTTGTTCATGATTGCCTTTTTTGTGTGAATAGAAGCAAGTGATTGTGAATCTGCGCAGCATATAGAAAATTTCCATATTAAGAACACTATTTTGAAAGCAAGTGAAATGAGAAAGGATGAGTGGGGTAAAACAGTAGGTACACACATTCTGTAATTTAATAGATTTAATTGCTGCTGAGGCAAGACACCATTTAACATGCATGAATTAATTTTACCGTACATCTTCTAGTATGAAACATAGTCGTCTCAAAAGTTTTACAGTTTTAGAGGCAATGACTTGCTTCTGACTACTTGGAAAAAAATCAAGAGGAATACCAATTTACTTCAAGTGAAATTTTTGAGGGATATGAGGGTAGGGTACCAACTAATAATACAATAAAATCTGAACAACCAGAAAGATAAGGACAAGGCATTGCTGTTCCTGTGAAAAAAGTTCTGAATGATGTTTCGTATAAGAAATACAGACATCATGATGAGAATGAAGAGCAGTTTGGGAATGTGAATACAGCCGCCAAAATAATTGCTGAAGATACAAGGTTACAGATGTATGAAACTGATTAGTATCCACCGACAGAAAATGTCTGAACTAACTTGGATTGATTTATTCCAGATACCCTCAACTGCCTTGTTAAAACTCTTATCTTAAAAAACAAGAATGGAAATCCACGAAAATAGGATAGAAAGTGCACAGCCATTTCACGTATCCTACCAGATGTTAGAATCCACGAAAATAGGATAGAAAGTGAACAGCCATTTCACGTATCCTACCAGATGTTAGACTAAGCTTTTCCATATACACTCTACAAATAGGTCATGCTATTCATCTCAATCAAAAGTATGGTCCTAAGCATTTACTGAATAAGCTCTTTACCTTGGGATTATGCGTTTCCAACGCAGAAGCAGCACTCTTTCAAGTATCAGCTTTGCAACATCCACCCAGGGAACCTCAGATTGACTCATTTACACAGTTTGTATTCGACAGCACTGATGTGAACATCTACACCACTGGTGGATTCAACGTTGACTTTCCACATTATGGGAGGGATTGGGTGTCCCTCCCCCAAAATGACCTACTTCAGATCAGCTAATCACAAAAGAAGATCCTCAGTGCCTCCTCTGTTAGACAGTTTGGTCGTGTTCCCACAAAAGGATTTGAAAATGAAAGTACAAGAGGACTGCAGCATATAAAAGTCAGGGATTTAGCAAGTATAAGCACTACTGTATCAGTAACATCAACGGAATTTCTGTGGTTAGAAAATGGCAGATAAAGACTTTGGCTTCTTTGACTTCAGCTGTGGCTCCTCGATTTCATTCCTTACGTACATACCACCAAGTGCAGAAGTGGTTGGGAAATGGCTGATCGCCTATACAATGTGGTTGGAATGTGACTACAAAAGGACTGGCCTAATCACTGCTAATAAAGATCATGCTCCTCCAGACCTGTTAAACAATATATCATGCAAATGTCTAAAATGTTTCATGGCTACCGCCTACAGCTGTAGAAATTTAGGCTTGAAATTTTCTGATATACATTTCTCGCAGGGGGCTGCCGTTTTAAAATGCTGACATCATTTTTGATGAAGAGGACTGTGATTATCCTATGGATGCCCCATTAAAAAACAACTCGTGAAATAGAATAAGAAAAGAATAGAATAATAGTTCAATCTCTAGCGGCTACTTACAATCATTCTACAAAATAACCTGACTAGATTTCATGATCTTCCTTTAAAGAACAAGATAGCTTGTCAAGCAATAAAGAGCGAGCAAACTACCAGTATCATGGAAACCAACACTTCTAAATATGCAGCAATGTCTACAATTGATAACTTCATGTTTTGAGTGGATGGCTGGGTACAAGTGCGGTAACCCCACAAGTGAGCATTTGCAATCTGTCCAAAGCCAGAAAAAAGGAGGAAGGCAACCCTTGGGAGACTTCTCGAAACTATATAATGAAACCGGCATTATGAAAAAGAAGCAGGGAACATTTTCAAAACTCTGGCACCAAAACGGTACAATGAATCACAAAAATGAATACAAGTGTTTTCCTTTCCTCACTGGACTATTTTCCCTGATGGAACCCTTGGGCTTAGAGCATACTGCTTTCCTAACTAGGGCTGTAGCTGTTTGTAATAATAATA
>NC_090725.1:68223186-68245686 GCF_036898095.1 Palaemon carinicauda
ATATATATATATACATATCTCTCTATCTATCTATATATATATACATATATATATATATATATATATATATATCGATCTATATATATATATACATATATATATATATATAGATATATCTCTATATCTATACATACATATATATATATATATATATATATATATATATATATAGCCTATATCTATATATCTATATATATATATATATATATATATATATATATATATATATATATATATATAATAGAAGCTAGACAGGGAGATCCCATCTCTCCTAAATTATTCCACATTAATGAGAAATCCCTTGACAACTTAAGATTTGCAGATGACATAGTTCCGTTTAGTGAATCTTGGGAATAATTGTAAAAGATGATAGATATCTTTATTAGAGAAAGCTGGAATGTAGGATTGAAAATTAATATGAGTAAATCAAAGCTAATGTTCAATTAAAATGCAGAGAGACAACAAATAAGGGTTATGAACGAACCTCAAAAAATTGTTAATGAATATACGTACTTAGTACAGACAGTGTTTTCCAGAGACCTGAGGTCGAAATTAAAAGAAAGGTGAGCATGGAATGGAGATAGATTGATTAATTGATTTAGAATTCTCTGGCATCCGGACATCGAAGGTCATTGACGCAAATATCAGGATATTCAATTAAAACCATAAAAGCAAAGATCTCCTTAAAAAAATTTAAATAACTTTCAAAACACACGTTTCGGGAATACATCTAAAAATACCGCTGGCATAGTACAACACATCTTGCCCAAGAATCTTGGCAAGGGTGAACCTGCCATCCTCACCTCAAGCCTCAAACATTTCTTTCGGTGCTATAAGTGGGGCATTCAGTCCACAAATGCCTCACTGCCAACTGTTAGCCAGTTAGCAGAATTTCATGTGTAAACCGAGGGTGTCCAACATGAAGAAGACAAAGAGTAGTCTCCCACTTTCAGGGCATCATGTTGTACCTCCAAAAGGGGATATAACATTCATTACTTCTCTCATCTATTTTCCAACTAAACTATCCCAATGCTGTTGCCAATTATTATAAATCAAATTCTTAATGCTAGGTAAAAAATCATTACAGAGATTGGGATACCTTCTTGGTAGAAACTCAGCTATAGCATTCTTTTCTAGTAAATCTGCCTTCTCATTTCCAGACGCAGCTATGTGTGCTGGAACCCAGCAATATCGAACCGTTATACCTCTCAGTTCAATGATAAAAAGCCACTCTAAAATTTCTCAAACTAAAGGGTTACTGGAATTAAAAACTTCTAAAGCTTGTAGGACACTTCTTGCATCCCTCAGAATGGCAAAATTGTCTTTTAATACTATGTTTTTCAATAACAGTTAGTATGTCATAGAGTTCGGCAATAAATATAGAAGATACTAGAGGAAGTGCACCTCTACAATTAAAAGTGCTACTATATACTACAAATCCAAGAACAGCCTCACAATTGGAGTCATCAGTATATATAAAAGTCTATTCCGTATGTTCTTCAACATATTCCATAAAAGGAGACCTGGCTTCTAAGTCAGTCATGTTCCTTTTTATACCAATAAAATATTTATGAAAAGATATCTCTTGTAATTTTCATGGAGGGATTGATTATATATTAAATAAGATAACTTTATTTCTAGCTATACCAAGACTGTTTACAAATTTTTTTACCCTAAATCCATAAGGTTGAGGAGATTTTGGGTGCAATTCAAAATATCTACAATCCCTTGCAAGGTTTGCAGTCTGATAGACTAAAGAAATAGGAATTCTTTGCAACCTAAAACAATACCGAATAATAGAAGACTTTCGGTAAAGGCTTTCCCAAGGAGGCTTGGGATAGGTGAAGTTCTAAAGGCTCCTGTGGCCAATCTCATACCACTATGGTGTATATAATCCAAAATATTTAATTGGCTTAGGGTGGCTGAGAGGTATATTTCACACCTATAGCTAACTTAGAAGAAAAAATAAAGCCTTTTATAACATTTAAAGAGTTTTGCAGTCAGCCTCCCATGATTTATGGGACAACTTTTAAAAGATTTAGAGCCTCAAAACATTTTACTTTTAAGGTTTTCAAGTGATAAATCCACGTCAGCCTGTAATCAAATATTAATCCTAAAAATCTAGCTTCACTTATACATGGGATCCGTTGACCTTTGATTTACATATCCAAGTCTGGATTCGACAACGTAAATCCAGTCATATCAGCCCAGTGAATAATTTTGTCACCCCCATAAAGGATATCAACCATTCAAATCTCCCAGCAAGAATAAAGGTTGAGGCATACAAATAGGCAAAGATATTTGGGGAACATCTCGACAAACGTACAAAAGACTTCCGCCATGGCTCTTGCTTGTTGATCATAAGGTGTCCTATAGCTAACATACTCTCAAGGACAAGGAGTATTAGCATCAAGCTTGCTCTCCAGTAGACATAAAATTATAAGGGAGCACTCATGAATGAAGAGCTTAAGCTCTTCATATTTAGCCCTTAAACCCTGATAATTCCATTGCAAAATAAGGAAAAAAAACTATGGTTTATTTCTGGAAGATATATTGGATAAGGCATTCCTACTGGCAGTTTTCGATTTAACATTATTTCCTGTAAACTTCTTTAGAGGGGGTCTTGATAAATTAGGTTTTACATTTGTCTTTTTCATCTTCTTTTGACCTAATTGTTGAAGGGTATGATGGACCTCAACTTGAATTTTGATTGATTCAAGTTTTTTGAAGATTTATCTTTTTCAGATAAGATAATGTACTTATTTGCAACAGGTATTTCTGCCTTTCTCGGAGGGGAGAGGGATGGTAGTCGCCCTCTTTTTCGACTAAAAGATGGAGAGATATTAAGATTATGTACCGCTATTATGACAGGTGCATCCAATAGCTTTCTAGCATAGAATTCTTCATCTAAATCTAGCAATGATGTTACTCAAGATGAAAGCCTTGGCCTGTTCATCCGAGGTGTGGCAGAATTAGACGAAGGAGGCGATGCCTTTTGACGAGATGCACCAAATCAAAATCATGAAGCATGATAACAGCCTTAGGGGGTAATTCAGCAATAGGATGCTTTGCATTACCTGGTCTAGTTGATATTGCAATTCTTTTTAATGCACTGCAATGTTTGATTTTAAGGCCTTGACATAACTTTTGGTTTTGCTTAGAAGTCGCCTAGCATATCCTACACTGATATGCTCTGTATCCGACTTCTGAAAAGCACCTTCTTCTATTTCATAGTGAAGACATTTCTTATCAGTTGCTTTGTGATTATGGCTACAATTAGTACACTTTGCAATAGAAGTACAGGATCCGAGCTCAGAATCCGAACAATTGTCACAGATCATTTTGTTTTTGCCACGGCAGATGAATGTCCAAATTTATAGAAATTGTAGCACTGTAAAGGCTTCTGTTTATAGAAGCAAACTGGAATTCTCTCATTTTCAATGTATACATGAGAGGGTACTTCATAGTCTCGAAATGTTAAAATAATCATAGGGGTTCTGGGAATCTTATGAACCTTTAACATTTCTCTAGGTCACATATCTAATATTTCTTCCTCACTCAATTCAAAAAGTTCTTTGTTAAAAAATGCCCACTCTTCCATAACTAAAATTCAAATGCAGTTTGATATCTACCACCAAATTTTCTTCTACGAGTATCCTTACGTTGTTTAGCATAAATGACTTTTAGATTTGGCATGAGTTAAAATGGACTTCTTGCCAAATCAAGAAATGTCTCCACATTCTATAGTATCTACTTTCTGTTGTATTAGTTTGCTAAATCTAAAATAATTGTATTCTTCTCCCTTCGAAGCTGCAATGATCCACATTGGTGGCTTAAGCTTTCCTTCGTTTATTAAGTTTATGTTGGTATCCATGGATTTATTTTGATTTCAGTCACTGGGGAGATAAATATCACGGTTTCCAGGAGCAGTATTGCATAGCACTCCGGTAATCTGATTATCATCTTGTAGAAGAAATGCATTTCCTCTACAAGAAATGGTCCATGTTTTTGAAGGATAGAATGAACATGTTAGGGCGTTCAAAAAGTCCCACACCAAAAATTGTCTGCATTATTTTCTTGGGCTACCTGAGAAAAGACCTGGATATTGTACCACCAGTGTGTCACAAGATTGTACATAGTATCGACATTTCTCTTTTTTGTATATATTATCCTTTGTGTCTTTGCTCTCCCCTCGCACTGACAGCAACTTGCATCAACCTGTCTGACTATTTTTCAGTTGCATTCATCTCGCCTTTGGCCCAGAACCTACTCTTGGCTCGTCATATTGGTGACCCCGGGGGTCAACTCGCTCCTCCCGCCTCCCCGCTTACTGTTACTATGACGGACTCCACGGAAGTTAGCGCCGCCCCATTCAAACTTTTATCGTTCGCCAGCGGAGAGGCGTTTGCTTGGTTTCAGCGCGCAAAAGTCCAATTCCGCATCAAGAGCGTGACTCACTCAACCGCCAAAGCAGATTATGTTCTTGCGGTGATACCAGAGGACACCTTCCTGGAAATATCCGACTGGCTTTGTGAACAAGGAGACACCCCAATAGCATATGACACCCTCAAAACATACCTTCTGCAGCAGTACTCGCCGTCGCCAGCCGCCCCTAAAGCAAAGCTTTTTCAGCTCTCTCAATAACTGTTGGGGGACCAAAGGGCTTCACTTGCCCTCAGGGAAATGACCAGTATCGCTCGCCTGCAACCTTCCGCAGACGGCTCTCCTTGTAAGGTGAACCTACTTCGTGTCCTTTGGGTACGCCGTTTACCCAAACCTGTGTGCGCTGCCATACCCGATGTCGATAGTTTACCCATAAAAGAATTGATGACCAAAGCCGACGCCCTTACGGACAGCCACTTCACGGCCTTCAAGACCTCCATCAACGCCTCCACTCCTGACGAAGAGGACACCTATTCAACGTAAACCGAAGCTGACATGAATGCCATAGGACACACACAACTACCCAGTGATGTGTCGGAGCAGCGATAAAGCCACCCATCACCCTCAACTCGCTCGCGCCCCAACCAATGACTTTTACAGCCATTCACTGCCGCCCATTGGCAGCAGTTTTGCAACTACCACTCCAGATTCGGGGCTGCCGCGAAGAAATGTCCCAAGAATTGTCAGTGGCCAAAAAAACGTGTTATGCCATCACTCGTGGCGGTGGCGTCCCGTATTTCTAATCTTTTCTTTTTTCATGATGCAGGAACGGGTGTGCTATTTTTGGTAGACACGGGTGCTTGTCATTCTCTTTTGCCAAGGGAACTCTTCAGGACACAACGTAGTCTGTCTAAGTCTGCCGACATCCGCCTAGTAGCTGCCAACGGATCTGCCATACCCACCTACGGTTACGAGAACCTCACATGATCGTTTGGAAATGACAAATTTAGTTGGAAGTTTCTCATTGCTGATGTCACATTGCCAATCTTCGGTGCGGATTTCCTCTCTCATTTCCCCCTTCTGGTCGATGTCGCCCACCGACGATTGGTCAACACACTCGTACTTGTCAACACCTCTTCAACCAGCCCCCTCCAACCTCGCTCTCCACATCAGCACACCCACGGATGCCTACGCCCACCACCTCACGTCGTACCCGGAAGTTTTCTGTCCAGAACTTCACCAAACGCCAACGGCTCCTGCCAAACACGTTATCTATCACCATACCAAGACGATGGGACCTCCAGCCTTTGCCAAATTCAGACGTCTGGAACCGGATCCATCGGCAGCCGCAAAACAGACGTTCGCCGAAATGTAAGAAATGGGCCTTTCCCAAAAGGCCTCCAGCCCATGGTCATCGCCCTTACATATCGTCCTGAAGAAAGACGGTTCCCTCCGTCCATGTGGGGATTACAGGCACCTGAGCATGCAAACAGAACTGGATCACAATCCCCTCCCAAACATCACCGATGTGACCTCCTACCTGCACAAAGCGAAGGTTTTCTCCACGCTCGACCTCCTGAAGGGGTATTATCAGGTGCCTATGAACCCAAAAGACATCCCCAAGACCGCCATCACCACTCCCTTCGGTACATACACCTTCAATTATTCCTGTTTTGGCCTTCGTAATGCTGGGGCCACTTTTCAAAAGAGGAACACCTCCATCACCTGCGCATCGTGCTCGACCTCCTACAACAAAACCACTTTGTAGTACGGTACAACAAGTGTACCTTTGGCGCCAACGAAGTGTTGTTCTTAGGGCACCGCATCACTCCTGAAGATTCCACCCCTTTGCTGAGAAGGTAAAAGCCGTTCAGAACTTCCCCAAGCCCTCGACCGTCAAAGCACTGCAGGAATTCTTGGGCATGATCAACTATTATCACCGTTTTCTGCCAGCCATTGCCGCCACTCTTGCTCCCCTCTACGCCTCCCTCAAGGGCAAGCCAAAAGACCTGAAGTGGAGTCTCCTTCAAGAAGCGCCCTTCTGCAATGCAAAGAATACCCTATCAACCGCTGCTGCTCTCACTTTTCCCGTACCACATGCCCCTCTCCTCTCGACTGATGACAGTGATGTCACTATTGGTGCAGTACTCGAACAGGTGGTCAACGGCTTGTCCCGCCCATTGGCCTTCTTCAGCAGAAAACTGTCCAGGGCTGAATCAGGTTATTTTACCTTCAATCGCGAATTGCTGGCAGTGCAATTGCTGTCCGTCACTTTCGCGATTTATTAGAAGGTACGCCCTTCGTCATTCGCACAGACCACATGGCATTGGTGCACGCGTTCACTCGACAGTCTGACACCTGGTCCGCCCGTCAACCCCGACATCTCTCCGCCGTGGCTGAATACAATTGCACCCTTCAACACGTCCCTGGGAAAATGAATCCCGTTCCCAATGCCGTCAAGAAACATGTTAGCCACCGTTCAACTGGGATTGGTTTACAACGCCTTGGTTGAAGCCCAATGACAGGATCCCGAGTATCAAGCATATAGGATATCCTGCACATCCCTCCGTTGGGAAGATGTCCCCCTCGATGACTCCAACACCACCCTCCTCTGTGAAGTCAGTACTGGTAGACTGCGACCGTGGATTCCTGCTCCCATGCGCCGACAGGTGTTTGATTTCATTCATGGCCTTTCCCATCCCTCGCGCCGTTCCACTGCACAGCTGTTGAAGACGAAGTTCATTTGGCACGGCATTACTAAGGATGCTAAAGATTGGGTCCTTGCCTGTACTTCTTGCCAAACTTCCAAAGTACATCAACACACAGATTCAAGAGTGGGCACCTTTCCTCAACCTTAGCGTCGTTTCGTCTACATTCACATCGAGGTTGTAGGCCCCTACCCACATCACAAGGACATCGTTACCTGTTTACCGTCATCGACCGCTCCACTCGTTGGCCTGAAGCCATTCCCATGAAAACTGCAACGTCCACCTCATGTACATCTGCCTTACTCTCATGATGGATAGCAAGATTTGGTACACAATCAACCATTCCATTGGCAGCAGGGTTGTAGGCAGTTGTCTGATGTAGGGTACCACTTTCACCTCTCAATTGTGGACATCATTAGCAAATCTCCTGGGCATCACCCTACATCAGACAACTGCCTACAACCCCGCTGCCAATGGAATGGTTGAACGTTTTCATTGCACCCTCAAAGCAGCTTTGATGTCCCGCTGCAAGGACTCCAACTGGTTTACTCAGTTTCCCTGGGTCCTCCTGGGACTAAGGACCATTCCTAAAGACGCCCTAGATGTCTCGGCAGCTGAATTGGTGTATGGCGACCCGTTAGTCGTCCCTGCCGAATTTTTTCCTTCTGCATCCTCCTCCGACGATCTTGGGAAAATTTACTCAATGTTGTCAGACTTACAAGCCCCCAGCAAAGCATCACATACCGACAGACTTGCACTTTGCAACGCTCATCTTCCTACGCAATGACACTAGCAAGCCACCACTAACGCCACCTTACACGGGCCCTTTCTTGTGATACGATGCAATCCGAAAGCATTCCTACTAAACGTTCGTGGCAAAGAAGACTGGGTCTCCATTGATCGTCTAAAACCTCCTTATCTCCTGCCAGATGACCCGCCTACAGTTCACCTATCTAGACCAGGGCGCCCTATTTAACATGTACATTATGTCATTTTTAGGGGGGAGCCATGGACCACCAGTCTGTCACACGATCGTACATAGTAACGACATTTCTCTTTTTTTATTTATCATCCTTTGTATCTTGGCTCTCCCCTCGCACTGACAGCAACTTGCATCAACCTGTCTGACTATTTCTCAGTTGCATTCATCTCGCCTTTGGGTCACAACCTACTCTTGGCTCGTCACAATATCAACAATTTAAAAATTAAAGTTTGAATATTGCAACTTCTACTTTTGTTCGCAGATGTAGTGGACAGGTGACAAAAATTACTCATCTACAACCAATAATAAATAATTATCTAAGGCATAGGAATTATACCTAATTACGGCATTTACTGCTTTTAAGAATTTAGGTTTACACTCATAACTAAGCAAGTTTTTTTTTACAAAACATTTTCAAACTTACCTTTGATTTTCTCCCTTCCTAGCCTTCTCAATCTGGTAACCATTGGGAAATGTCGATTAATATTACATTATATCCAATCATTTCCTGTGGAGAAACATTTTCACTGTACTACTTGCAATGGGTTAAAAGTATAAATCCAAATAAGAACATTTTCAACAAACACTTGGGCAAAGGTCTTAAAACAGAATTTTTTAAAAATTATTAGTATGGAAATATGTAATACCCATGGCATCCACAATACAGACTCCAAAAAGGACTTATGAAACAATAAAATAACGTAAAAACTAAAAAAAACTCCAGATACTATGAATATAATAAAATACATGGTATCACAACAACAATATAAATTTTCATAATAGTTTATGAATTAAAATCAAATCAAAAGGCAGTACAGTAGAATAGAAAACTAAAAATACGCTTCAGATGATTCCTATGATCAAGATCATGCAAAAATAAAACATGTAAACGAGAGAAATTGTAAGTTACTTCATGTCAAACCATACTGGAAAGAATGTAATTGAGAGGAAATTCCTTTGCAAGTCCCTATGATTGGGACACGACCTCAAGTGGCATAATGACAAGGGGGACAAACAATCATCATATTAGGGTTGCCTAGCCATCATAAATCTATGATTTAAACACTTTAGCCAATTCTCAACTATATAAGGAAGTTTTACATAAAAAAATATATACTAAACAGCAAAAATTTTGAAACATCAATGCAAGTTTTAGTATTTTATAATTTTCTGACTTGGAAATACAGACATCAAAACAACTACTGAACTTGTTATTTCCTACAACACAATGTACAAATGGTAGATTGCAGATGACCTCACAGTAAAAAATAAAGTAAAAGTAAAGTAAAGAAAATGTTAACAGTTATAGATAACTGGGATAAGGAAAATACACTAAAACAAGACAAATAAATACTTTTCATTATCAATAACCCGACTGAGTTGTTTCAAGTACTCATAGAGCTTTCCTCTGTGTAATTATATGATTTTTAACAAATCTCAAGTCCCTCAGACTTTTATTAAAACCTAAGGCAAGCTCTTATTCACCCATACTTAAATCTGATGACTATTGAGCTTCTTATTATGGCACTTTTCAAGTAGACTACATAATATATCAAATAACACGTTACCATGAATCAACTGCTTTATGTATAAATTATCTATTTCATGTACTTATCTTTCTAAATATTTTTACATTATAACTTCAAAACCAGTTGGTCATACTTTTTGAAGTGTCATTATGAGCTATACTCTTCCAGAACATTTCTTCTCCTTTTTTAATTGTGCATCTCTCACATACATTTCTTACAACCTCTACCAGTAAGTCCAATCTTAATAAATATAATCCCACCTCTACCTTGTTTTAAAGGTTTAAAGGTCCCTTATGAATGGTAGAGGCAAGGAACACTAATAACGACCAAACTAACAGGACAATGCCCTAGAGACTGACCGTATATACATATGACCAATGCCAAGGCACCTCTCCAGCCAAGCAAGGACCAAGGGCTGCCAATGACTCAGCAGGTAGACCAACAGGCTCCAGAAAAGCCCCCATTCTTACCTCACAAGGATGGCGAGTTGCAGCCAATACAAGAAGCTATCGAGGTTGACGGGGTTTCAAACCCCAGTCCAGCAGATCGCCATGCAGGAATGTTTCCAATAGGCTATCACAACCGTAATTAGTTACAGTCGCCATACTTTACCATGACAAAACTATGGATTAATTAATTTCTTTAAAATTTTCTGACACAATAGCAATGGTCGTTGCAATGAGCAACTTCTATGTTAAATTGTTAAATATAGTGTAAAAAAATAGAAAGATATACCTTATATTAAAAAAATAGGCCAGAAACAAACTCAAAATACACTATTGAGATTTTATGTAAAAGATATGCTTTCGAAATAATAAAAAAAAGAAAAAAAAATATCAATGCTGTCAAACATCACCTTTCCCATATCTATAGCTTTTGAACGACTTTTGGCACATCGTCTTAATAGGTTTGCTGAAGGTAATCATCTGTTCCCTAGTTTGCAATTTGGCTTTCGTAAAGGCTTGGAGCATGTGATGCCCTTTTTAAAATTTCCTATGCCGTACATAAATCCCTTGATTGTGGTCTGGAAGTTTGCATGGTTGGCCTTGATTTTAGAGCTCCCCTTGACTGTGTTAATCATAAGGCCAGTGTTTGCAAACTCAAATAGTTGGGAGGGGGGGGGGGGGTCTTTTCTTAGCATCATTATTGAATTTTTAAGTAACATATTGCAAAGAGTTGTTGTTGATGGGCACTATAGTGAGTATAGGAATGTGATATCTGGTGTTCCTCAGGGTAGTGTTCTTGTCCCATTACTTTTCATACTATATAAACATGACATGTGGTTTGGTCTAGAAAACAATCTCGTTGAATATGCAAATAATGCTACTCTTTACGTCAACTCCATTTCCTAAATAAAGATCTGTGGTCGCTGAATCCCTTAATAAAGATCTAGCTAACATTAGTGCATGGTATAAATCATGGGACATGAAGTTGAATCATAACAAAACTCACAGTATTATTGTAAGTAGGCCAAGGACAGTTCCTCCTCAACATCCGGATCTCAGCAATGATAATGTTTCTTTAACTCTACATGTCTTAAAATTTTATGTAAGGTTCTCGACTGCAAATTTACTTTTGAAAAGCACATTAGGTCTGTGTCTTCTTCAATTGTACCAAAAGTTGGCTTATTGAGAAAGTCATTGGTGATCAATCTGGTCTGAAGAAGTGCTTTAATTCATTCATTCTACCTTGTTTTAAGTATTGTTCTCCTGTTTGGTCTGTTGATTCTCATCCTAATTTGTTGGACAGGAACTTAGGGTCTATTAAATTTCTTATTCCTGTTCTAGATATTGATCTCTAGCACCGTCGTTCAATTAGTTCGTTATGCATGTTGCACAAGATTTTTCATAATTATGACCATCGTTTTCATCTAAATCTTCCTGGACAGTACCCTCCTATTCATATTACCAGATATGCAGCATATTCTAATAGTCAGGTCTTCTCCATCATGAGACTCAATACTACACACTTCTCTAAAGGTTTTATTCTAGATATGACCAAGTTGTGGAATGACCTTCCTAATCGGATAGTTGAATTGATAGAACTTCAAAAGTTCAAACTTGCAGCAATTTTTTTATATGTTAAACAGGCTGACAAAAGTCTCTTTTTATCATTTATATATGAAAGATATGTTTTAATGTTGTTACTGTTCTTGAAATATTCTATCTTAATTGTTCATTACTTCTCATAAATTTTATTTATTTCCTTTCCTCACTAGGCTATTTTTCCTTGTAGCATCTTACTTTTCCAACTAGGGTTGCAGCTTGGCTAGTAACAATAATAATAACAATAATATCCTCTAAGAACTGCAGAGATTGCATATCTGGTGTCATCACCTTCATTACCTAAAAGAAAACAACTGCCAAGACCCCAAACACTAGGATATTAGACAACAATAAATCTTGCCCAAGTAATCTTCATATTCTGGTTCTAAATCACCAGTCATTAACCCTCTCGTGATCCTGAACGTGGCAATATCGCTGTCAGGCTCATGACTTTTGGTTGGGCACAAAATCTACACACCCACAGGGAATTATTTCTGTGCCTCGGTACAGCCAAACTATAACAGTCATGACCTGGTTTATTACATTATGTCGGGAAATTGTTGAAATTTCTAATCATACAAGTATTAAAAAAATGGAGAGAAGAAAATTATATGAAACACGTAAGCTAGTTTCTAAAAAATATTCATAAAAAATGTGTCAGAGGATTATATTTTATAGGAAAATTGGGTGAAAAATGTCTGATCTGTCACGCCATATCAGTAATTCTGATATAAATTTGTTTGGAAATGAGCAGCAATTGATTATAAAATGCTAAATTGTTTACAGTGAGCAATGTCATGTGTCTATTTAGTTACATTGACGTTTTTCAGCATAACTAAGGAATGAAGATAAAAAGAAACAGAAAACGTCATTGGAAAGCCGAATAAATCTACAACATAACACATAAAGAAAACTGATATGTACTGTTAGAAATAAATTGAACAATCATAGAGTAAAGAGACAATAACTATTAATCTTTATGTTACAAAATTTACAATAAAGTTTTTTATATCGATATGTTGACATTTTTACTTTTTTGGAGCATGCAAAATTTCAAAGAATGGCATTTCAAATGGTATTTGAAACCTGATAATTGTAATTATCTACAAACCCAAAAACCCGTCTAGAAAGAAATGCATGCATAAAATCCTGAGTAAAAACAGGCATCAAGCGTTTTCGCGGTGAGCATATTTATGCTGACATTTTACATAATAATAAAAGTAATGAATAATGCTATGGAAACCTGAATAAATTACCTATCTAATCCATCAATAGGTTTTGTCTGAAAAAGAGCAATCGTTTTTATCCTTACAACTAAATTTATAATAGTTTTTTTTTTTTATAAAAAATTTGAAGATAATTTCAAGTTTTTTTGTGCTATACACAAATGCAAAGAATGAACTTTCAAATGGTAGCCTATATGAAACATGACAATTGCAATTATTTACAAATGTAGCAAAAAAAAAAATAAATAAATAAAAGTCTCAGCCCGTCTTACCATAAACACATCTTTCTCTGCTATTTGCATAAGTTACTAATAATGCTATATAATGAATTAAAGATTGCAATGATACACTGGTTAATTTCCCATAGAATCTATCAATAAAATATCTAGGTGTCAGAAGAAGAAGAGCAATCGTAAAGACAGACAATACATTTTTACTTTTAGTCAACTAAATTTTCTATTTTTCCAATATGTAAGAAGTATAAAGAATGCTCTTTCAAATGGTATATGAAAGATGACAATTGCATTCATTTGCAAATACAAAAACATGGCTAGAATACAAAAGACCTAATGAACTCATAAAATTTTCATGGAAAACACGGTCTAAGTTGGCTACATACATATCTTCTATGACAGTTTGCATTATAAATATTAAATAACTCTAGAAAAAGTGAAGATTGCAATGAAAAGCTGAATAAATGTCCGATATAATTCATCAATAAAATATATACATTTGTTTTAAAAAATCGCAGAGATGAAACGAACAATACCTGTTGATCTTTATGCAACTAAATTTGTTAATGTTTTTTTCTATATCGAAATGTTATCTCTGCGTATGTTGCACCATGCAAAAATACAAAGAATTACTTTCATATGGTATATGAAACATGAAAATCGAAATTATTAGCAAAAGTGCTAGAAAAAATATCGAAACAAGTCATTCCATAAACACATCTTGTCCGCCATTTTGCGCTATAAAGTGTAGTAAAAATGCAAAAAAATAGATTTTGAAATAGAAAGTTCAATAAATTTACTAACTGGTGAGATAAAAAAAAGAGGTAGTTCATCTCTAAAAATTATTGAACAGGTTTAGGTCAAAGTTTGGCATGTTTGTACATATATACATTGCAGGTTAGACTCTTGCTACTGCATGCTTTGTTCGACATCATCTCTGTCAGTGTTACCACCATCATTGTTACCATATCCTGAGGGGTTTCTGTGTTACTATTTGAGGTGCTGGTCCTCAGAGAGATAAGATGTTTCACCTTGTCCCGTATAAATACCGTTGATGTCTCTGAAAGGCCACTTGTCAAAATCAAAGTTTATGAGGACATCGGCGAAGAACTAGGTGAAATTCTCGAAGCTCTTTTTCTTTCCTTCAGGGAGTACTTCTAGTACAAGGTGAATGCATTGAAGAGTGCCATCTGGAAGAGATGGATCTCAAATTTCTTGGCTCACTTGCTAGTAGTAATAGGTTATTTGATAAAAAAAATCAACACCACCCATGAAAGTATTATAGTCGGAGACGACCTTCGGATGATGTAATTGCAACCTTTCATGGGATCCTTTCTACTAGTGTTTGTGACCCTCCAATTTTGCACTGTGGATGTTGATTACAGTTTTACAAGGGTCACAGTATTCCAGACGATCACAAACGTGTTACCTTTCCTCCAGAAGCATATCACGTCCCTAGGAATGTAGTTCTTGCAAGGAGTTCTAGTGCCTTGGGACTACCTCAGGGGAGGTGAAGAGTGTCACAGGTATGTATGGCACTATCATATAACTCTTGGGAAAGGAGAAGAGAGTTATAGTATTTTCCATGAGATGATAGCCCTGTCCTTGAAGATTGCCAATCAGAGAGAACTCTGGAGCAAGTGGATGAAATAAATCCCATTGAAGGCCTCAAAATACTAATTCAACCCATTTTCCTGTTCTCTTCATTAGCAGACTCGTGGACCCATAGCGTTACAGCTCCTCTGGCTCTCCCTCTCTCACCTTTTTGTCTCTCTCCTTCCCTGTGTTTGGCGAGGTATACGGCCACAAATCCTTCCACGTCTAATGGGCACAGGCCGATCCAGATAGTTCCCCCATAAGCACTTGACTACTCCTCTCATTCCTAAAGATTTGTCAAAGACTAGCTCGTCGTCCGGCTCGTTACCAAACAACATCCTCTTCAATGAACCATGTTGTATGTTGTACGTTGTAGGGGAGAACTATGGAATACGTGCCAGGTTGCAGATGAAGCCAACAACCCTGTCTCAGGCAACCAAGACAGGTTTAAAGGTTTAAAGGCCGCTCATGAATGGAAAAGGCAAGGGACAGTGACATTGCCCTAGCAAGGATAGTGCCCAAAGTCCCTCTCTACCCAATCAAGGACCAGGGAGGACTAAGCAATGGCTGCTGATAATTCAGCAGACAGACCTATAAACTCTCCATAGTTCACATGGATGGTGAGGTTACAGACACCAAAGGAACTAGCGAGTTTAAGCGGGACTCGAACCCCAACCTAGTAATCACAGGGAAGAGACCTACAAATAGGCCACAACAACTCTAAGGGTTAAAGTTTAGTTCTGATGGTACACCTACGCTACCGACAAGAAATTATACTTCATCCTTTCCCTCACTCAAAAGTTTTTGTTTCTCTAAATTGACGAGAATCTCATTTCCAGAGTTGCCACTGCTTTCAGATGACAATTCTGGAATTTTCGGCCCTGAAGAACACACTTGGTTGCCAAGAAATGTTGTTATTCAGAAACCCGAGAGCATGATATTTACTGAGAGTAAGCAGGCTTCCGGGGGTAGGCGATGGCAAGTCAGTATGTGTAAAGAGCTTCAGGTTTATATGATTAGGAAAAATACAAATTAATAACAAAATAGTCATTAGTTCTGGCACCAAACACAAACTTTTCAGCTCTTTACTATGGAGACTCGCATTTAGGTGGGTGGAAGTCCAAAACCATCTAGCTGGTCACTGACCTGTGGGTGTGACTTGTGCTTCACAAAAGCTGTGGAAGAGCTTACCCTATCACTATCAGTCGCTACCTCTCAATGAAACATAACGGCGTGAGCAATTGTGCGAAGGTGTGAGAACTATGCATTGTGACTCGACCAGATAAAACACATCCTGGAGCTAAGCTACTCTCTTACCTGGGCGTTACCCGATTTCTGACTCGCTAGGAGATCGGGGAAATAACAAATATATTGCATATATCAGGTTACACAAGGAACAATGGTACACACCTGCAGTCAGGGGAGATCAACTTGCAGAGTTCCTTGAGCGCCAAGAGCGGAGAATGAAAGACAATAAGGCCAGTCATACACACATTCATACTACTCTCACAACCAGGTATCGTCTGCCCTCAACTGACTGCTAATTATCCTACAAGGGAGCTGAGAAGTTACTGACTACGTTTTGTGCAGCCACCACAGGACCTATGGAGAATGTGTCAATGCGTGGGTTACGTCTTACAGGTAGTGGGTGGTGAACATTATTTGAAGTTTCCACACACCCTGCATTACACTGAAGTTCTTTTTGAATGCCAGGGATATGCTAACGGGTCATGCGCTCTAGGTCTACCGTTAAGAGGAGTCGATCTGAGTGAGGGGCTCATTCAATCACCTTCTAAATCCAGAAAGAGATTGAATTCCTTGATATTCTCCTTTTGGCCCTGCCTGTGCTTATGAAGTCTATTGACCTGAGGACAAGCTTGAACGTTCCGTTTAAAGTATTTACGCAGCACCCTAAGAGGACATAGTAACAGTATATTTGGGTCACTTGTTATGGTATAGAGACACTCCATTCAGAATGGCCCGAATCTAGGATATGCTACAGCCAGATTTTGAGTCTTAGCTACAAACAAGGATGAAGTTGAGTGTCCCTTGCCTTTATGCCCTTAAATAGATGACGTCATAGGAAAGACTGCATAGCTCGCAGACTCTTTTAGCAGAGTTCAGGGCTAACTGGAAAACCATCTATAGGGTTAGGCCACAATCGGAGGACAGATGAAGATGTTTCTATGAGGAGAGACAATTCCATCAAGGAGGAAATGTTAATTCCATTCCATCTAAAGGCAAGGCTTAAGGCTGAACGATAGCTTTTCACCTCCAACACTGAAGAGTTTTCCCTCCCTGAGGTACACCAAAAAATTCGCTATCTCTGGGATAATGGCACTGAGAGCAGCGATACCCCTTCCTCGACACCAACCACAGATAGACCATTTCACCTGATAGACAGCAGAAGACTATTCTGCAACTGGCTGCAGAAAGCCTTACTCGTTGTGAGAAGTTGCTCAATGTCCTCCAAGCGTGAAACCATAGCGAAGCTACTCCTTTGCGGAATATCTTCACGCATGGCTTTGTGAGTAGATCAAGAAGTGAAGGGCGCTCCCTCGGTGCCTCTGTGAGCAATGTAGAATGTCCGGTAACCTTTCGGCACGTTGCCACATTGGAGCAATTGGGGTCATTGATAGATCTTGCGATACCATTACTTTGTTCACAAGCCACTTTACTTAGCAGAAGGGGCAAAACGCATAAATGTCTAGTTTCCCAACTGGTGTTGGACGGCATCTTGCCAGAATGCCTGGGGATATGGTACAGGAGAACAGTACACCAGAAGTTTCCGTTTGAAGGATGTCACAAACAAGTCTATTATCAGCGAGCCCCACAAAGTCAAGAGTTTCTTGGCTATCTGACAATTGAAAAACCACTCTCAGCCAACTATCCTAGTCCTTCAGCTTTGTCCACCAAGATGTTTCTCTTGCCCGGGATAAAACGGGTTGAGAGGGTTACTAAGATGTCTTACATTCACTTGAGCTTCCACAGCAAAGGGGCTGGGAAAAAGTACCTCCTTGCTTGTTTATATAAGCCACTACCGTGGTGTTGTCGCTCATCAGCACCACAGTGTGTCCTGAAAGGAGCTGCTGGAAATGCTCAAGAGCCACGAAAGCTGCTCTTATCTCTAGAAGGTTTATATGGCAGTGTTACTCGCCCTTAGACCAAAGTCCTGAGATGGTGTGCTGCTACAGATGAGCCCCCTCCCCCTTTCTTTTGATGCATCCATAAAGAGCATCAATTCTGGGGAAGGAAAGGGATCTATTCCCCTAAGTAGGTTGATCTCTGATACCCACCACCTAGGTCTCTCTTCTGCTCTGACCCTATAAGGACCAGAAGGTCTGGATGATCCTTGTGCTGAGACCAAAAAGATTTTAGTTGCCATCGGAGAGCTCAAGTGCAGAGACGACTGTTGGGCAATAGGACCTTGAAGGAGGCTAGGTATCCTAGCAACTTCTGCTATAGAGGGGCTGGCAGTTAATCTTGCGTTAGAATTGGGCTTCCTGCTCGTTTTATTCTCTCCAACTTAGCTAAGGACAGAAAGACTTTGCCTAGATTTGTCTTGATGTTCATCCTTAAGTATACCAGGTTTTGAGTTAGCCACAAGGTGGATTTCTCAATATTTACCATGATCCTCAGATTATTATTATTATTATTATTATTATTATTATTATTATTATTATTATTATTATTTATTAATTAATTAATTAATTATATTAATTATTAATCATATTAATTATTAATTGTATTGATTAATAATTATATTAATTATTAATTATATTAATTAATATTAATTATAATAATTAATTAATATTAACTATATTAATTAATTATATTAATTAAATAATATTATTATTATTGATTAATATTGATTTTATTAATTAATTGATATTAATTATATTAATTAATTAAGATTAATTATATCAATTAATTAAGATTAATTATATTAATTAATATTAATTATATTAATTAATATTAATTATATTAATTAATATTAATCAATATTAATTATTATTTATTATTATTATTACAAGCTACTGAAGGCTAAAACCCTAGTTGGAAGAGCAAGATGCTATAAGCTCAAGGACTCCACCAGGAAAAAACAACACAATGGTGAAAGGAAACAAGGACATAAATAAACTAGAGGAGAACAATACACAATCAATATAAAATATTTCAAGAAGAGAAACATTTAATTGGATCCTTCACATATAAACTATAAAAGCTTAAAAAAACAAGACGAAGAGAAATAAGATAGAATAGTGTGCCGGAGTGTAACCTCAAGCAAGATAACTCTAACCCAAGACAGTGATTTTGGAGTGTCCTCCTCCCAGAAGAACTTCTTACCATAGCTAAAGAGCCTCTTCTATACTTACCAAGAGGAAAGTAGCCACTAAACAATTACATTGCAGTAGTTAACCCTTTGAGCAAAGAATTGTTTGGTAGTCTCAAGTGTTGTCAGGTGTATGAGGACAGAGGAGAATGTTGTAAGAATAGGCCAGACTACTTGGTGTATGTGTAGGCATTCAAAATGAGCCCTAACCAGAGAGAGGGATCCATTGCAGTACTGTCTGTCCAGTCAAAGGACCCAATAACTCTCTCGATCTTGGCAAAACTCGAGAGGCCTGTCTTGATGGAGGAGAAGGGTTTCCATTGAGTTTGCTAGAATTAGCCAATCATCTAAGTAACAAAGTAGAGATTCCATTTTCATGAGCCCATGTTG
This sequence comes from Palaemon carinicauda, assembly GCF_036898095.1. Lineage (NCBI taxonomy): Eukaryota > Metazoa > Arthropoda > Malacostraca > Decapoda > Palaemonidae > Palaemon > Palaemon carinicauda. The sequence continues at coordinate 68,242,612 of NC_090725.1, forward strand.
ACACTAGAGAAAACACTCTTAGTGAAAACCTGAGGTGCTGTGGACTGGCCAAAACACAGTGATGTACCTTGAACTGGTATATCCTGCTGTTGAAGGAGATCCTTACAGTAGGTACAAGTACTTCCTTGAGGATAGATAACTGGGGATCTGGAAGTATACGTGATCACAAAGTCATTTTGGTCTGACCGTCTGGGCCATCTACATCAGTTGAACAAAATCATTCAAAGCTGAGAGGTCTAATACTGGTTGGTATTCAGCCTCCAGATGCCTTTTCTAACAAAAGAAGGCGAATGTAGAAGCCTGGAGACCTGTCCTGGACTTTGGCCTGAAGGGGCAGTTCCTTCATGGATCCCCTCATGTACGAACTCATGCTCCCTGGATGCATGGTTAGAGAAAGGAGAGAGAGAGAGAGTGAATAAGACGTGATATCCAGTGTTGAGGACGGCCACCGACCAAGGTTCGGTCCCGTGGAGTATCCACCTCACCCATCTGTTATATAGACATCCTCCCACCGGTGGACTGGTCAAAGGAATGAGCCCCTAGCGGGAACATAAACGTCGTCTTCTACTCATTCCCTTACCTCTTTTAGGATCTTTAGGTCAAAAGGGCTGCCTTTGATCCTGGTTCCTCGCTGCTGCCTGTTATGGATGCTGAGGCCCCTTCTTCTGCCCGTGGCGCTTTGCTGGAGGAGAACGCTGCTGCAGAGGTGCGCAGAGTAAGGATGAGATGATATAGCGCGATGGAGGAGGGAGTTGTGACTCGACATCCCCCAACTGTCCGCAACTACCTCAATATCTTTCACATTCATGAGAGAAGGGCCATCCATCGCAGCACTGACCAGTCTCATCGCTTCTTTCCTCTGCACCTACTTCCTGAGTTTTGAGACAACAGCATCCTGCCACCTCAAAACCCAATTGACCCACTGATTAAGGATGTTGTGAGTCTGGAAATCAAACAGTCCAGGTTCCAGAAAGTAGGAAGGAGGATATCCCCTCCATGTTCTATAATGTGGAAAAGTCCTCAGTTCTGAAAAGGTACCCAAACGACCCAACCAGTAGTCTAGCCATGAAGCGGCTTGCAAAGAAAAATTTTCCACCCCCTCAACCAAGGCAAAGTTTCCTTAGCCTTGGTTGGCCAGGAGTGTCATAAAAGAGATCAAGGATGGTGTCTTTTACCTCAGCTGGAAACAGGTCTGGCTACCTCAAGGTGTTGACCTTCCTAATGCTGGGGAGGACCTGCAAAAAGACATGGTCGGCATTGTTCTGTTCCAAGGGGGTGATCTTAGGACTGGCGGATTGAGGCAACGTACCCTCAGGGTGATCAGATCAGTCATCAAAAGGTTCTTCCTCTCCTAAGCTCAAATCCACATGAGCCCGTGGAGGGTCAAAGTCATCAACCAATCTACAAGTAGAGGAATAAGACCTTGGGGAAGCCACTGTGCTTCAGTCGTACACGAGCAGACCTGGAATCTAATTTGTATTCCCTAGAACTCCGTTGGTCAGGAGTTGAGGTTCCATTCTACGGAATCGCCTTCGTATCCTTTCTTTCTTGTGGGCAGATGGTGAAGTCCGCGAGAAACGAAGAGGTGTCCTTCCTCACTGATTTCCTGGTTCTAACCTCCTCATTGGGAACAGGAGAGGAGGAAGGCACCCTATGAGCCAAAGAACTCGGGACCACCAGATCCAGATCTATCGGTATGAGTTGATAGTTGTTCATATACACGACATTCCTTGCAGATCTGGAGCCTCTACTTGTTCTTGAATGGATTGAGTCCCCCATAGGAGGGGTATCCGTTTGATGACCCCATCTCTTCTTCCTCAGTTTGATAGGGACAGTGCCTAGTTTCTCTCAAGTATGGCTGTGGCCCATATCTAAAGCCTTGGTACGTAGATACTACAGTAGTCGTATTTAAAAGACCTCTGCAGGGGTGAAGGCTGTGGCATCATTGAAAAAAGGAGGTAGCTTCTAGAAACTCAAGCACCTAGGGTCAGAGGGGGAGAAATCCTCAATTAGGAACCCGAAATTTCCAAGGAAATCACAGGAGTACCTGTAGAAGGAACAGCCAGAGGAGCTTGGGTCAGTCCTGAGACCCCCTGCTTGACTGCTGCACTAGGTCCTTAAGCCAAGACTTCTACTTCGAAAAGGTAACCGCCTTGGAAGGGGTACCAACCTGTTTCCTCCGTGGAAGTGAGCACACAAAAGGTGAGCCTTGATGAGGTGAGTGTGTGTATGGCAAGCGCTGAGCAGGTACGCTCTGATGACAAGGTGAGCGCACATATGGCGAGCGCTGATGATGCGAGTGTAGGCGAGGTGAGTGCTGGCGAGACAACAGATGGTAGGAGGAGTTAAGGTGTGCATCCAACATGGAAATAAGCTAGGTACCCATGCGTGTTGCCTTTACTGTGAGTAGCACGTCCTCAAGGTCTTATCAAGGTGAACCGACGAAACAAGGATAGGAGACTCGCCATAAAGAGGTTGGCATGTAGTTGAGAAAGCACACTGACCTATCTATACTTCTGTGCAAAACAACCAAGAAGTCCAGAGCTGGCGGAGGTGTTTGGCGAATAGGTGGGTGAGCGGGCTGAACTACGTCATGCAAGATAGGCCGCCCTCTCACCTCAATAGGTTGGACAGTGAGCGATAGCACACAAGACTCACCTGCAAGACCAAGATCAGAGAGTTCCTGTTACTGTTATGAAAATACCTTATTTTAATTATTTATTACTTCTCATATAGTTTATGTATTTCCTTATTTCCTTTCCTCACAGGGAAACTTCTCCCTGTTGGAGCCCTTGAGCTTAAAGGATCCTGCTTTTCCAACTAGGGCTGTATGTTACCTAGTAATAATAATAATAATTATAATAGCGTGCTCTGCAGACAATCAGACAGGGTCCTCCTTTCCCCAAATGGAGAATGTTGCCTAAAAGCGCACACACACACACACAGACACACACACACACACACACACACTCTCTCTCTCTCTCTCTCTCTCTCTCTCTCTCTCTCTCTCTCTCTCTCTCTCTCTCTCTCTCTCTCAAGATTGTACTAGTGTATTGAGAAGGAAAAGGTTGAGCT
>NC_090725.1:68250686-68294559 GCF_036898095.1 Palaemon carinicauda
GTCACCATAATGAATAGAATCTAGAATCTTCAACTTATTAGAGGTGGCTGAAGAATACTTTCCATCCATATGACAATTAAGATACAATATGGGCTTTATAGTGTCTTAGAGGAGTCTGATGACCTGCTCCTTAAGACGTGAGCCTGAACCTTATAAACTTCCAGCATCTTGATAAGCAAGACCGCAGTCAACTTGCTCTCAGAAATTAAACCCATAAATTGCATTTCTTCAACAGAAGGAATATGTTGGCCTTTTATATTTGTATCTGGGACTGGGTGTATTCCACAAATGTGACAGAAATGAATGACAACTGTTTTACTTGTTTACAAACTTGAAAACGTTCAAATCTACCCATCTGGTTACACAATAGATTATGAGTTGAAGCTCTCAGCTATTTTACCAGTTTTACTCCTCCGTATCAAACAGAAAATTTGTGCATGAAGTGTGTGGAGAATGGCTAAGCATTCTGTCCTTTGGGACTCCTCCTCCCTGAAATTTGATTTCAAAGAGACCATTTCCTACTCTAACTTGAAAACCCACCATGTTAAAACTGCCTGAAAGACCAGTCATTGAAAGTCTTAAGAATAATATACCGATACCTAAAAATGGTATAATATGCTTTTCCAAGATCAAAGAATATCATCAAATGGTGCTGCTTGGATCCAATCAATTCACAATCACATGACTCTAGACAGACAAGTACATTAGCTGTAATGCATTCTTTGAAACCCACACTGCACTGGTGAAGATTTCAATACAAGTGAAAGGTAGCTTGCTGCTAAATTTTTGACCTTTCTCAGCTTGCAAAGACACACCAGGAAAAATTCCCAAACTTTTGGAAAACTATGGTCTCATTCTGTGCTTTACCACTACATATGAAATTTCATCTGGGCCTTATGTAAATCAGAGATGTTATGTTTCTTCTTTATTTGATGTGAATTTGAGTCCTTTGTTGTTCTTTACATCTATATGGTAGCCTGGAGAGTCTCCTGACTTCTAGGGGTACATTTTAAGCAGCTTGCTTCTGAAGGACCCGTATAATATACTGGATAATTTTTAATATATTTGCCAGCCATTTTATGAAGTTTCCTCCAAATGGCTGAAAGTGTTGCTTTTATACACTGACAAAACACAGGATGACCCCAACTGATGCTGAGCTGCTTCAATTGCACATCAAAAATGTGTTTTGCATTTCTTATAGGTTACAATATTTTGTTTGGCGCAACTTCTGAGGTACCTTGTTGACTGAATCCTTTAAGATAGATGTAAGGTTTGAATTTCTGGTGACCACCAAAGAACTGGTCATTGACAGAGCAAACCTGTCATTTAGGAAATGGAATGTACCTCAGCACTGAAGAGTTTCTTTTAGTAGATCGACAGGATCATCACCACTTTGCAACTCTCTTCTTTATTACCTTCTACTATGCCCAGTTCGTTAAATTCATGACAGTCATTGTGGCAGAATAAAAAAAAAATCCCTCACCTGTAATCTAACTTACTAACAATGCCTCAACAATACAAACTTTCACCTTAATTTATCTTAGCAACTGGATTCTTCAACAGAAAGGACATTTAAAGAAATTGTTTAATTAAAACTTCATTTCTCAAATCTATTACAAACAAAAAACATCAACAAAAAGCTTAAAACTAAAATACAACAGAATATACAAAAAAAAAGGGAAATAAAATAAATATAACTTTACATATATGTTGGACACAGACATTGTCGCACGCCCAATTGACTGGAATATCTAAACTGCACTTCACCACAGTTCCTTGGGCTGATGGTAAACTTACGTCAATTGGTCACAATTGTATGATGGTGTCGAGCCTATTGATCATTTAAAAGAGAATCTGGTCAACATACTTGATAAGCATATCCCTTCTCATGTGGTAAAGTACAAAGTAAAAGACAAACCTGGTTCAATGATAATTGTAAATGTCCTTATTTGGAGAAGCAGGAGGCCTATCATCTTTGGAAGAGTAGCAGATCAGATTTGGCTTGGAATAACAATACTCAGCTAAGAGATTTTGCTCAGAGACTTTATGCTTCATCTGAAAAGGAATACAATTTAACCATAAAAGAAACCCTGTCTAGTACAACCCAGGAACATAAGTGGTGGGCTACCCTTTAATCTACACTCTTTGGTTTAAAGGCCACTCATGAATGGTAAATGCAAGGGATAGTGACATTGCCCTAGCAAGCAGGACAATACCCTAGAGATTGACCATATATACATAATCACTGCCCAAGTCCCTTCTTCATTTAAACTAGGAACAGGGAGGGGCAGGCAAAGGCTGATGATGACTTAGCAGGTAGACCTATAGGATACCCCAAAACCCCCATAATTAGCTCACAAGGATGGTGAGATTACAGCGACCAAAGGAACTAACGAGTCTAAGCGGGACTCAAACCCCAGTCTGGCGATCACCAGGCAAGAAAGTTACCAACAGGCCATCTCCTTTTACTTAACCAGATGGCTGTCACTCACTGTTCAAAGGAAAATGCTACTCTTTTGACTGATGTGTTTGGTAGTAAGCCGAGTAATGAGAAACTTGATCTTCCTCATTCCTGTTTTCCTGAGGCTAAGCTAACTAATTTAGCTTTTTGGTCTTGTGAAATTAAAGCTTTCTCGATAGACCTTGATGATTACAGAGGTGTAAACCCAAATGGTATTTTCCCTTTGTTTTTAAGACTGCAGATTTCTTAGCTCCAAAGTCATCTGCTATTTTGCGTAAGTTAGCAAGAAGAGGATCTTTCAGCACTTGTTGGAGAATCAATAATCTTACTCCATTATGTAGTTTGAGCAACTCTTTTGAATTATCAGAGCACCACTCACTGACTCAAACTTGTCTCCAATGGCTTCAATGCATCATAAATAAATATACACACACTGTTGGAGAGAAATGTCCAAGTAAGCTTTTGCCACAAAATAGCAGTAAGGCCATAGCCTTTAAGAGTTTTATTTCATTAACTGCAATATCAATGTATTATAATCAAATGGTAGTATACCACAGTTTTGCACAAATGCTCATAATAAATATCCCAGAATACAACACTGATTTGTAATATTCAGTAACTAAACCTTTCCTCCCATAATTTGGGTATAAATATCACCGAATGGGTTTGAGATGAAACAAACCGAGTTTTTACGATAAAACTTTCTTTCTTAAAACCATCAATCAACAAGTGACTTAATTACTCTCTGTCCCACAAACATCTTAGATCTAGAATATACAGAAAATAAAAAGTAACTAATAGCATATCTGCGGCTACACCACTAATCTAACAAACTAAAGACTCTAGAGCCTGTGAATATTCAAATACTAGGAGGGTAGAAACAAGTACTGTATGATAAATTATTTGTATGAAAAATACTAGTTATGTTGTAAATACAATTTTCTTATTATATACAACTACATTTCTACTGAGCTACATACAACTACATAATAAATATAGTAAACTGTCATCCAGCCTCTATGAATACCATAAAAAGATCTTCACAAAGAGAAATTTAAAAGTACTAAAAGTACTCACTAATACAGTACAGTTTATATACTCTTACATTACTTTAAAAAAATTATTTTTAAACGAAATATAAAGCTAATTCATCTTAAGGATAAAAACATTATAAATTATCATTTGTAAGAAATTATATATAACCTAAGCAGTATTTAACCACATAGATAAATTTACATCATCACACCAAAACCGGAAGAGCTGAACGAACAATTGCCTTTTATGTAATGATGCAATATTTCATTTTACTCTTCAGGTAATGTGATTTTATCAAAATACCTTCTCCAAACAAGCACAATATTACATACTGAAAGGCTCAAAACTAGTATACATGTAGTACAACATAATAGTGAGTGAGGAATTATAGACAAAACAAATTTTCTGCTTCCCTTTTTATTTCAAAATACTTTTGAATATTCTTTAAATATTATGTTACTAAAATTAAACCAATGTTCATACACAACTCAATAAAACAAGCTTCCTTTCTATTTACTTCAGGCGACAAGGGATGTCAGTAACAATCTTTATATTAACGAATGCTTGGTAACATGGAATTTTTCAGTTATATTATTCCTGATTTGTGTTGGGTGTACTGTACTTTGGTTTTCCTTAATTACCTACATATTTTTCGTATATAATATTTTCTTTAATTTCATAAGATCTTTATGCTCTCGGGTTATAATGAAGATACATTCCTACAATGTGTAGTAACTCGAGTTTTAAATGGTAGTCGGAACAATCCTAAATACGGAAACAATGAAGTCACTCACCTATGCTAATGCAGTAGTCAAGTCATAACATGTCATAAAAACACTTTATAAAATAAAAATATAACTAAGACGATAAAAATCATATAACATAAACAATAAAAAAAAAATTCTTTACCTTTACTCTAATGGTTGGCTTGCACACGGGATTTGTTGCAAAACATGGAAATAGATTTAATGGTAGAAGGAAGCTGAAGAGGTAGGAAAACCTCCTGAAGATACTGGAGCAAGTGACTCTGCAAACTGGCAGGAGATACTGGGGCAAGCAAAACTGAAGAATGAGCAGGTGTTGGAAATACTAGAGCAAGAAAGTCTGGAGAACCTGTAGAAGGGGCTGGAGATACTAGAGGAGAGGATTCACAAATGACAAAGAGCTTGAAAGATGAGGAAGTAAAACTGCAGCTGAGGTAAAGGGTACAGGATCCATTGCAAGCTTTTCAACATACTGTATTTAAAAAAGCTTTCCAGTCTAGTCTGGATGGATACACTACTCTTCTCTTTTAAAATTTCCTTGTAACACATGAGGCAATCCATGACCCTTCAGAAGAGAGAACCTGGCAGTGTTGGGGGCCTAAGCTTCAAACAATGCCTACCTATCCTCTATTGATACAACACCTTTGTTGGATCTCTAGATGACAAGTAGTTGACCCTTCCAAATGTACTTGAATTCTCAGCTTTATACACGAGTAAGGACTTCAGCTTATAGTTACCAGCACCATTAGCCCAAAGAATCAAAGTCAGTCTCTGGTTGCCTGCCTCATAGCTTGGTGCTGTTTCTCAACCTTAGCAGTGAATGTTCAATAAAGCATATACTGTACCTCCAAAATCCAGTCTTGTTCATTTTAATGGCCACTTCAGCAATGAAACCTCCTCAATTTTCTTAGCTGCTTTCTCATCCACAACAGAACCTTCATTATCATTATTACTATTATTACTAGCTAAGCTACAACCCTAGTTAGAAAAGTAAGATGCTATAAGCCCAAGGGCTCCAACAGCAAAAAATATCCCAGAGTGGAAAAGAAACAAGTAAATAAATAAACTACATTTAAAATAAAATATTTTGAGAAAAGTAACAACGTTAAAATAGGTCTTTCATACATAAACTATAAAAACTTCAAAAAAACAAAAGGAAAATAAATAAGATAGAATAGTGTACCTGAGTGTATCTTTAAGCAAGAGAATTCTACCCCAAGACAGTAGAAGACCATTGTACAGAGGCTATGGCACTACTGAAGAGTAGAGAACAAGGGTTGATTTTGTCCTACTCGTATAAGAGCTGTTTATCATAGCTAAAGTCTCTTTCTACCCTTGCCTAGAGGAAAGTAGCCACTGAACAATTACATTGCAGTAGTTAACCCCTTGATTGAAGAAGAATTGTTTGGAAATCTCAGTGTTGTCAGGGGTATGAAGACAGGAGAACGTGGAAAGATAGGCCAGACTAGTCAGTGTATGTTTAGGCAAGGGAAAAATTAGCTGTAACCTTTATCTTTAATCTTATTATAACTTGTACGATCCTTGGACCACATGAACCAACCCCTACTTTTCAAAAACACTTCAATTTCACTCCCTCCACCTTTTCAATTCAACAAAGAACCTTTTTGCTTTCTCCTGAATTGACATAAGGCTTACCAAGATGCATTGACACTGGTATTCCAATCAAAGATTCATATCCAATGTCAATTTTATTGAAGCAGATCCCTTCACATGTTCAATGATACTACATCTTTGATAATCGTGGCAACAGTTGAATGGAGTACACAGACAATTTAGACGATGGTTATTCCTTTCTTCTCCATTTCGCAGTGTTTAATCTTACTTCCATAGTGATGACTTTACATTTATTCAAAGCACTACAATCTTTGTCTATCTTATGCTTAGGAGCCAAGATAGAGCAAAAAGTTACTAGAAAAACAGAAAAAACAATCCAGAATAATTCACCAACAGGAACCGAGAGACTTTCAAGCACTGTTTTCCTTTCCTGGGCACTACTGTACGTTACCCAATTTACTTCCCTCACCAAAAGACACATTCTTCTGCCACACTCTCAAAAACTAGTTCACCTGTTCATATTTACCATCCAAATGTCAGAAGTTGTTAAGTATTTTCTTTATAATTTATGGAAGATGCAGTGTATCTACAAAAATTAAACTATTACTAAGAGTGGCTTATAATCAGAGAAAACCATAAAACAAGAAAATATGTTTACTGGTCCCAAGATGTGCCTTGAATTTTGTCCTATCTCTCCACAATATGCTCACCAAAACCAAGTAAGAGTGCCATCCTAGCATTCTAGAACTGTGATAAAACTTCATTAAAAAGAGAGCAAATAATGCCCACATATATTTACTGCATAATGAATATACAGTAAATGACAGTACAACACTAAAATGAGGGAAAAAAACACAAATGATGATAAAACAAAGTTCAAACAAGTATAGGGCATTCTATCCAATGAACAGATCATCAAATCCTTTGGTATGTATCACCTTACTGAAGAGTACCTTTTGATTCATGAAATCAATAAATATATATGTACATCAAACAATTTATACAATTCTTAATCCTCAATACTCAAAATGCTATCTTCAGCAAACCCAAACAAAAACTAAAGTAATGAAGACACATTCTTCTAAGATGTGTAAAGTATGCTCTCATGAGGTTCCAGCTTTACATCTAGCTCACTAGCGAGCCAGAGTTTCTTGGACATTCCACGATGACTTGCCAACTTGGAGCATGTAGATTCCTAATGAAAAACAACAGGGAATTTTCATTATCAATTTCTACATACTAAATGACCTATTTCTTTATTTCTATATCTAATTTCCAACTCCAAGCTCATCTGTTTTTCTTCTCTCAGGTTTACGCAGTCTGACCTCACCATTCGCTGGTTTGCTATTTGCAAAATTGATTATTCGCAGAAAGGCCCAAGAATTCCATAAAACAATATTTGTGAGCATTTATTTACAATTATACGTCACCAAATAGAGAACAGGCCTTGACAGAAAAGCTAAAAAGCTTATACAGTAGTAATACAAAAGCTCTAAAACTCACTAATACTGTTTACCAGAATCAGTATCAATTTAGTCTCCCCTGCTACATAGCCGAGTATGCGTTGACATATTTGGTCTGATATAACTCAATGCTTTTATTTCTTTACAGTTATGATGCATTCAAATATATATACTGTAATTGTGAATCAGCTTGAGTGAAGACAAAAAGGCACCAAGCTATAAAACTAAATACAGTAGAGCATACTCAGTTATATACAAAGGGAAAGAGTTGAGACTGATACTGTTACAGAATATAAGAAAATTTTCAAACCTTTGTTTAATATTATTTTTTGTCTTACATGTCTGGTGTTATACAACTGTGATGCTTTCTTGCATTTGGTGTTATAAAACTAAGAATACTATTACTTTTGTCATTTTACTCAAGGCTCAGAAGCACAAGTTTTTCTTTCTGGTTACACTCAGAAATAGGGTATCTGGGAGTGTTACTACAGATGCAGCAATTATTCAAGGTCTTTCAGCATTTTCTGGTGTCTTTTGTTACCTAACCATTGAGAATGACAAGATCTGACTATAACAGCATTCTAGATCTCTGCTATTTCGCTTAGTAAATGTTTATGCTAAAATTAACATTATTCTGTGTAGTTTTCCCTTCTATAATTCTATATTACTATACTCCATATGTGAGAATCCAACCCTGTTATCATGCAACATCTTAACCTCTGTCAAGAAGCAAATTTCATTTACATTGAATGTTACTCCATCTTCACTGATTGAAGCTCTCAACTAAAATACGAATACTACTGTACTATTAATACTTCTACTGCTACTATTAAACTGGCAAATACACACTGTAAAATTAATACTGCTACTGTACTATTAAACTGACACATATATTCTATTACCTGTCGTGTATACAAATAAAAATTGTAACCTTTAATTTTACTACAGCTGCTGCTACAGAACTGTACTATAATCATTGCTAGTTACTATAATATAGATTTCCTAAAAGAAATAGAATACTTCAATCATTTATGAGTAAAATTACCACTAAAACAATATTTATACCATCAAACTTCTCTGCACTTGAATTCCAGAGGAGCCAACTTACCTTACATTCAACAAAGTACTTCCCAGAGACGTTGTCTATTTCCTCAGACACTGCTGCATGAATGGTGGTTTGAGCTCCCAATCTGGGGTCCTATGGAAAATGAAAATGATTAACTATAGTATTGTAGTCTCCATGAGCAATGCATATTAATCTCAACTACAGTACTTGAATTCTTTTTTCAAATTCATTAAATATTATACCTGTACTAATTTGTCCTCAAAAATAAGATTTATAATTCTTTATAATGCTGCAAATACAGTGTGCTATACAATGCCTGTAGGGTATAGTAATACACTGCCCTACGTCATTAATTGGTTACACGAGACCAGACGTACGCTGATTTTTGAAGTAGGTCGAACATTTGCTATATAAAGTGACTTATAAGTTCCCTATTTCTGTATTGAACACGAAAAAGTACTTACAACCGGCTATAATATTATAAAATCCAGATACTGTACCTACATTAATAAGCTTCTATGTGAAGCATAGTAATGTAGAGATTGCAGTGCTTACTTTATGACATAGAAACTGACATAATGCCAGGTAAAACAGAATAAAGTGGATTACAGTATATATTTGCATTTAACACTTGAGGATGAGCAACATGAAGTTGGAACTCACATATGTCAAACCAACGCAAAGGGAGGTATTACTGTACTGCAATGGAATTCCTTCTTATTAGGGATAATGGAGTACTAAATAAATCAAAGTGAAAAAGTAGATTTCAGAAGCAGCTACAATTTTACTTTTCAGCAAGGAAGACTTAAATTTTATTTACACAACAAATTTTTAAGCAATTGACATTTCAGAGAAGGCGTTGGGTAGCAGTTATCGCCTGTTCAAGCAAAAACTGTTCACAATTATACATTGAGGCATAATGATGATACAGTACCATAGTTTACAATCCATGTTAATCTGAAATGTACCTCAAATATAACCATTCTGACCTCCATGATATGTATGGAAATCGGATTTTTCCCGTTTTCCTCTCAGACATCTACAGGCGTTTAATTTTTATATAAAATGTTGATAAAGAATGCTGCTAAAGGCTGCATGATTTGTGATTAATGATTGATTGTAAATTTCCTGACATCAAAACAAAGGTCATTGATACCTAAATTTAACCATTTCAATAGAAATTAATGTCAGGGTACAAATAAGAAATAATTACAAGTTCAATGGCAAACTAAAAAATTAAATACTATACTATATACTTTTTATTCAGATTTTATATAAAAGAACAACCACTGGAGAAAAATTTAGACCAAAATTTTCATCATTAGGACATTCAACAAGTAAATGCCTTAAAAGTCAGGGTGTGGAGATCCCAGTGTTTACGGCTTAAACTTCAATAGTGCCGACTTTACTTTTGGGCACAAATAAGGATGAAATGAGTTTATGGATATTTTCATATCTGGGTAACACTGCCACTAATTACTAAGACTGAGTAAGGTCCGAACAGATTAGTCGAGTCTCTCCGGGAAGAGTTTCTGAGCTGCACATATTTACCTCATGGAAGTCTACTTTAATAATGCAACATATGTCAAACGATACAGACATAGGGTTGACATGTTGTATTTCCTATACTAGTAGGCACAATTTAGGATACATAAAATAATAGAGTATCAAACTGCTTTAATACAAAAATAACAGAATCTGACTAGACCTTATCCACTTTACTGTACTTGCCCATACTTTGAACAAGAGTTGGGTTGGTATGTAAACATGTAAAAGCCATACATGAGAGATAACATGGGGACTAAATGGGCTATACAGTACTTACCATTCATAGACAAGGTATAAAATTACATAGTCTAGCCCTTCAACTTTAGATTTATAAGACATACTGACCATAATTGGCTCACAGCCCAGACTGACAGTGAAATCAATACCGAAATCTCAGACTCAAAAGTACCTGACCTCCCTAAAGACTTTCATAAATTATAGAACTTTGTAGTTAAAAACGGATTTTGAGCGAAGCGAAAAATCTATTTTTGGGTGAGGTAGCCATGTCGTCCTGATGGAAGTTCCTTCGTTAGTAGCTTCCTAGGTATATTTGACTATAGTGATATATCCCAGAGAATTTACCAAAGGTATTCAGAATTCCAACTCCTGGAGCGAATATCCCTTAAAAATTTCAAAGGAATATCGCGTAATATCAGAGGAAGTATTCTTGACATGTCGCATAGCTATCTACACCCCTAATAGCGTTTTCGCTTCGAGGGGAAAAGTGGCAAGAATTATAGGAGAGTCGTTAAAAAGGCGACGCTCCTACTACCGTACTGTAAATAGTGCGCCAATCCGCCACCGCGCGGCGCCATCTAACCATTCTTTGTAGCTTTGTAGGTGTTACAGATACAGTACCATAGGGAGGGATTCATTATCCTTTTGTCAAAAAGAGGGCGGGTCCATCAGGACGACATGGCTACCTCACCCAAAAATAGATTTTTCGCTTCGCTCAAAATCCATTTTTTGGGCTCAAGCCATGTCGTCCTGATGGAAGTTTATCAGAGCATTAATGTATCTGTGGATTTTCAATAGTGCCATTCATCTCGAGATAAATTTTCCTTTGGTCTTCTGGACCTAGAGTCACTTGATGTTACCGTTATACATCATTCAACTGATCACGGAAAATGTCAGTGCTTCCTGCCCCCTACAGGGAAGAGTCTGGGTAGCCTCTAGGAAAAAACCCGAGGATTGTGAGTTCAAGGAACAATCTAGCAAACAGTTTGTATATTAGTGTCGTCATATACGTAAAGCATAGTTTGTACTTAGATGGCATTGATCTGTGTAGGTTACTGATACCTCCCGAGTCTGGTAGTTAAAAGAGACAGACAGGTTTATATACATGTAGGAGACCTTAATTCAGTAAGATAAACAGTTTATTACAATCAGTCCTTACCTGTTTGCTTGGAACAGTAGTAACCTTAGTTCCCAATGTTTTCTTAAATATTGATAGGATCAAAAGAGGCTCTGACTTTATTCGTAATTTAGAATTTCTGGGCTCCACCTGTGCGGCTCCGTGAAATGCTCCTTTAGCATCATTTCTAAGGTATATAACTGCTATGTATTACCAGAGAAAAAAGTTGCATAGGAATGCCAGGGTTGAACCCAGCTCGCTCACCTAAATAGGTGTCGGTATAAAACTGGGGCGTGTAAAACCACAACCAGAGGTCTCATGATATTTAGATATCTCCTCTTCAATATCCCCGTTACAGCGAGGTGCCGTTCAACACCCACTACTGAATGCTACTACCACCATCTCAACCCTCGCCAACTACGTCACTCCTTTTCATAGCATCCCACTCGCCATTCGTTGTGCTTTTTGCTCTGTGTTTTCGGTGATTTAGCGCCCTTTCTAGTGCAAGATGTCGGATAACCAAGATTCCTCATCCAAGTTAAGTACTAGATCTATGAGTTTTGAGCTTCTGGAGGTAGCATCGCCCTTATTTTTGTTATTATTAGAGTTTACGTGTTTTCTCAGTGTCGATGGCCCCGCTCCGCGGCGGCCATTTTTGGTTTTGCTACCTCCTTGGCTCGTTCTTGACGCATTGCATTTGGTCTTCTATACTAATTGTTATTCGTTTTGAACCTGTTACGCTGGGTCTTTTACCGATTAACACTTCGCTATACAGTGGTACCTCTACATACGAATTTAATCCGTTCCACAGCCGGCTTCGGATGTAGAAAATGTTCGGATGTCGAAACGAATTTTCCCATAAGAATACATTGAAATAGGATTAATCCGTGGTTGAGCCCAAAAACCTATGATAACTCCTTAATAAATTACTACACATAATTACACATGACAATAATGCACACTAAATTAGATAATAGACATGTAAAAAAGAATAATTATCAAAAATGATAAATAAGAAACGGGTTTTTAGCGTTACTTTACCTTAGAAAGTCCAGCGCAGGCGTTGTTGGTCTTACTACGCAGAGAGGAGACGGACGGGCTGCGAGGAGGTAGAGAGGTTAACTACGATAAACGTACACTACCGTAACTTATTCTAACTTACACTAAGTGAACTTTAACCTAACTTAGCTTATTTATTTTTTTTATTTTTATATTTTATATTTTTTTATACATTTTCTTTTTTTCTTTTTGATGATTAATTTTAATCACTTTCACTCTCTCCACTTAGAATTGATTGAATTTTTTTCTCTTCACTCTTTGCTGTTTTCTTTGAACCACTTCCATCCCCTTCATCACGAGTTCGCTTCGTAGTTTTTTTAAAGAAGCTAACGATAGCAAGTTGCTTTGTACGGCTTTTCAGAATGTTTCGAAAATGAGTTAGGCAAACATCATCGAACTGTGCAACTACACGACAAACCTGCAATTTTTTTAGGTGGTATTTGTCGATGAAGTCAACCACGTCTTGATATTTTCCTAACAACTCTTTTATTTGCGCCGAAACTAACACATGTTCTACCTCCTCGATCCCTTCCTCGTCATCACTCATGTGCTCAGACATAGCATGGAGTTCCTTGAGCTCCTCTGTGGTAAATTCGTCGTGATGTTCAGCGACGAGTTCCGTGATGTCATCTGCGTCGACCTCCTGACCCATGGACTTGCCAAGGGAGACGATTTCCTCTACGTCTTCCGCTGCACCCACCACGGGATCAGGTTCGGGGTCAAAACCTTCGAAATCTCGGAGAGAAACTGCACCAGGCCACAGCTTCTTCCAGGCAGAATTGAGAGTTCGTCGAGTTAATCCCACCCAAGCCTGATCTATGATCTTCAAGCAGTGCACGATGTTGAAGTGGCTTTTCCAAAATTCACGCAAAGTTAAGTTTGTGCTTTGCGTGACATTAAAGCACTGCTTGAATAGGTGCTTGGTGTAGAGCTTCTTGAAACTCGAGATGACTTGCTGGTCCATGGGCTGGAGGATAGAGGTGGTATTCGGTGGAAGATACAGCACCTTTATGAACTTGAATTCATCGAAGATATCATCTTCAAGTCTGGGGGGGTGAGCGGGTGCATTGTCAAGGCATAGCAGGCACTTTAAAGGCAATTTCTGCTCATGAAGATACTTCTTCACAGAAGGGCCGAAAACTTGGTTAACCCATTGGACAAAGAACTGCCTAGTGACCCAGGCCTTCAAGTTGGATCGCCAGAAAACATGAAGCTGGTCCTTATCCACATTCTGTGCCTTAAAGGCCCTAGGGTTCTCCGAATGGTAAACCAGTAAGGGCTTGACTTTAAAGTCCCCGCTAGCGTTGGCACATAGGGTAAGAGTCAACCAATCCTTCATTGACTTATGCCCATGCAATTTCTTCTCTTCGGCGGTGATGTAGATTCGACCGGGCATCTTCTTCCAAAATAGCCCGGTTTCATCACAATTAAACACCTGCTGCTCTACGTAGCCTTCTTCCTGCACGATCCTTTCAAAGCTCTTCACAAAGTCAGCTGCAGCCTTTGTGTCCACACTAGCAGCCTCTCCGTGGTGAACAACTGAATGAATCCCGGACCGTTTCTTAAATTTCTCAAACCAGCCACGAGATGCCTTGAAATCGTCTGAGGAAGGTTCGGTTGAACTCTCCCCAGCATCACCCCCCGAGCTCTCCTCCTTCAAGTCCGTGAAGATGGCGTGCGCCTTCTCGCAGATGATGATTTCGGTGATGGTGTCGCCAACAATCTCACTGTCCCTGATCCAGATTAGCAGAAGTCGTTCCATCTCTTCTATGATAGGGCTACGACGTTTTGAAATGATGGTGATCCCCATAGAAGGTTTCACTGCTTTAATGGCTTCCTTCTGTTTCAAGATTGTCGAGATCGTCGACATATTACGGCCATATTCTTTAGCAAGTTCACTCACGCGGACGCCACGCTCATGTTTTTCAATAATTTCTTGCTTTACGTCTAAAGAAAGCATTTCCTTCTTCCTTTTCTCACCACTACCACTACCACTTGCAAAACTAAGCCTTTTTGGACCCATGCTTTACGTAAATTACCGTAAAAGGATGCACGTAAAAAATCACGATTAAAACAGT
This sequence comes from Palaemon carinicauda, assembly GCF_036898095.1. Taxonomy (NCBI): domain Eukaryota; kingdom Metazoa; phylum Arthropoda; class Malacostraca; order Decapoda; family Palaemonidae; genus Palaemon; species Palaemon carinicauda. The sequence goes on from NC_090725.1 coordinate 68,265,090, forward strand.
AATAGCAGAACGCACAGGGCACAACCACACAAAGCCGACGAGAACAGAGGACTGACCCAAGCCACACTAATTGAGGGTCCCTCCGAGGTCGAAGTGCTGCCTTCTATTGGCGGAAATAAAAAATACATCCAGCGCTATGAGTACCACCTACGCGTACAGGTATTGTTTACTTCGGGTGTTGAAAAAAAATTCGGGTGTAGAGTAGGAACGTGTTCGAATTGTACTTCGTGTGTCGAAAAATTCGGATACAACCGGTACGACGAAAATTGCTTACTTCATGTGTCGAAATAAAATTCGGGTGTAGAGTCAAAAAATTGCTCGAATTTTACTTCGGATGTTGGAAAATTCGGATGTAGATACGTTCGTATGTAGAGGTTCCACTGTACTTGATATTATGTTGTTATCGCGTATCATTGCTATTTGAACATTACTTTAGGTTATGGCTTGCTTGCTACCCTTCGAGGCCGAGTACCTTGAAGGTTTTGTCACCGTCTTATGGTGTTTTATTAATCTAGGATTATATTACTCTCATTACCACCTAGATAAGAGTTAGGCTCTGTTTAGTTCGAGTGGGACTCTCGTTTGGCAGTTTTTTATTCTAGTTTTGTTATCCTACCGATCGGCATCATACCCGATCTAGCCGTTGTGTTGGCCCCCCTGTCCAGCTCGGTAACTAGCCGTGCTGGAGGGCTCGGCTTTGTTATTTATTCTTTTTCCCTGCCATTACTCCTGCGTCCCTCTCTTACTGCATTATTTTAGCTTTATTTCGCATGCCTTATAACCTAGTTCTACATTTTACATTATTTTTATTATCCGTAATATGATCATTCTGTTTTTGTTTGTATCACGTGGTTCTGTTCGGGCAGGTTGGTACTTATGTCCACTCTCGGTCCCACGTGATCGCCTCAAGCCCCACCATTGGCTAGTTCTCGCTGGCTTCTCCCCCCCCCCCCCCTACTCTTGGAGTATGCCACCCCATACCCTCATCCCCCTCCAGGGATACCTCACGTCTCTTAGAGACTTTGGAGTCAGCTGTTTTGTTTTAAGGGTCGAGTCCTCTCGTTCCCCCCCCCCCCCTTATTCATCTCTCCCCCGGGATACCTACTGACTCCCTCCCTTAGTCTGAGCCGAGAACAGCTGTTGAGGTTATAGTCGAGTACGCTCACCTTCCATGCCTTGTCGTAGCCGGGTTTTTCCCCTGCCGCCTTGATTGGCCATCGATCGGCCGGGGAGATTTCGGTTGTGTATTGGGTATTCTTCAGCGTGATTCCCTTCATTACGTACCGTATCATGTTTGAGTCTCTACTATTACGAAGACTATTTGTTCGTGGGATAATCATGGAAGAGCTTTTATTTGTTTTTATTATATGTTATTTATTGTCGCTGTTCGTTAAGGTTCTTGTGGCTGGCGGGGAGTCAGCGAACTCCTCCCTCCCTCCCTTTTCGACTCCCCTACCCCGGTAAGCTTGTTGTGACCCCCTAGGTCTATCTCAGTTGTCTCCCCGGAGCCAACAGGAAGCATGTCATTATAACATTTTTATTCTATACTTCCCCGGTACCGACGGGATAGTATATCTCCCACTATGACAATATTATATCATTGAATGATCATTACTAAATTACGGATTTGTTTTAACATTATCAGTTAATTACTGTTTATGCTAAGTTTTTTCTCCCCCGATTATTATACCGGTTCGGAATGTTATTCTTAGTATTCTATCCCGGTTTTATACCGGTTTATTTTTAGTACCCGGAGCACCCGGATCCCCTTGGGATACTAACTTACTATGTAATACTTGTGTATCTTTATTATTACAGGTGGTCCGCTGTCAGATGACAGCCTGCGCGGCCGTTCTTCAGCAAGCGCGCGGTCATGACGTCTGCAGGTCCCATGCCCACTGCGCTGTCCAGGTCGACGACCTGATTGTTTGGCACCCAGACAACTGCGTGGTCTGTTATGGACTTGTTTCCACGCTTACTGCAGACTCGGTAGGTGTTCCTGTCGTTACTATCTATATATTTTACTTCGGATTTAATCTCTTGGATTTTTCCTTATTTCCCTTGTAATTTCTGATCGAATTAAACATTTAATCTCGGTCTACATGTTTTTACACTTTCTTTCAACGAAGTTACATTGTGTATTAGTAACGGTATAATCTCTTTCAGAGCTCACAGTCTTCCAAGACTTCTGCCTTGGCAACCCTTAAGATCTGGGTTGGCAGGTTCGCCTGGAATGTCAAGGCGAAGAAACCCTACGTCCTTTCGGAGGAAATGTGTGCTCTCATTTATCCCAACGCTAAGACCTCGGCTGCGGTCCCCAAGGATGTGGCGGACCCCATCATCGCTAAGATCGGTGAGGATTTACTCCTGTCAGAGGACCACGAGGGGATGGGAGAGACGATCTTGGAGGACGTCGCAGCTATCAACCTAGACATCGAACCTATGGCTCTAGACGAGCCAGAGCTAGGTAGGGAGGTAGGTGAGGCAGGTGGGTCCCGGGCTAAGATTCCTATCCTTAGCCCGGCTTTGTCTACTTCTACTTCTTCCTTTCAGGGGTTCTCAGGGAAGCACGTGGCTGATGTCAGGCCATGTCCTGTAGTCCCTAAAGTTAAGTCTACCCGTAGGCCCCTAACGAAGACTCGCAGGTCTTCCAAATCACCTAAACCTATTAAGACTTCATCTTCCAGAGTCCCCAAAGACTCAGCCGCAGCTACTTCTTCCTCTCTTGGGTCGAGAGCGAAGACCAGCTCAAAAACTGAGACCCCGGAGGCTCCCTTCGATCCGGCAGCCTTTTCGAACAAGTTGTTGCAGCAAATTGGTTCCCTGGTGACGTCCCTCACTGAGAGGGTGCAAAACCAGGAGAGTCTCGTTGAGAGTCTCATGCGTTCCGGACTGCCTCAGCAACAACAATACATTATCCCGGACGCCTCTAAGCTCCCGGAGTTTGTTAAAAGCAACCCGTGGAGAATGGCCTTACATTCTCCCTTCAAGGATGGTATGTTAACCATAGAGGGATGTGGCACCCAGCCTGTAGAAGATTTTGAATTCTACCCGCCGGGTCTCCAGTTCCCTTTCCCTGGTTTTGCACGCTTAACCAAGGAGGCACTCGTAAGGTTGGATAAAGTCCCCAAAGAAACCGTGATCTACCCGAAGGAACAGGCTCAGTCCACCTGGGTCCGAACCCTGAACGAGTAGGAGTGCGTTAACACTATGTTAACACCTCATAAAAGCTCGTACACGATGTTCGTGGTAGACGAGCAAACCCCCACTCCGTGTGTCACGAAAATGATGGCCCTTGCTCAGCAGGCTATAAATGAGGACAAGCCGTTACCACAACTGCGTGAAACAGATCTGACTTCCCTCCTGTTCCCGAGAGATCACGAGTGCTGGACCAACGCCCCAGCGACGTTCACAGCGGGTAAGTTAAGCGCTGACTGTACTTCTACACAGTTCAGTGAGCGGCTACCCAGGCTTCCGGATTCATTGATATGTCTCGAGTTCGAAGCCCGTATGCGCCTGAGTAGATCCATCAACTCGGCTACAATGGCAGAAATGACCTCTTTAATGTATGAAGAGGAACCCCTTTTTAAGGTTTTGACAAAGTCATTACTTCAAACCTTGCTGTCTGATTCCTACGACCTCCTTGCGGCCAGACGTCGTTGCCGTAAGCACGTCTTGTCTGAGGCCACTATCAGACATGAGCCTAACAAGCTCATTAAAGCCCCAATCTGGGGCCCTGACTTATTCCCTGAGGATCTAGTCAACAACGTCCTCAGCAAGGCTGCTAGAGTCAATCAGAGCCTCAACGTTCGGTGGGGCCTGGTCCCCAAACGCAAGTTCAAACCTGCCAGCAACCAATCTCGAGGTAGGAAGAGACTGAGACCTTTCCAATCCTTCCAAAACCGGCAGTCACAACAAGTAGTTCAGACCATCCCGGTAACACAAGGGAGTCAACCCTCCACTTCGAAAGGACAACCCCAACAGCAATACGTGTTGGTTCCTCAGTCCCAGGTAGCAACTACCTCTTATGCTACTTCCCCAGCCTTTAACCCCAGCTTTGAAACTCAGGGTGCGTTCCAGGGTTACCAACGCGCCAGAGGCACTGGCGCGAGAGGAACTTTTCGCAACAGGGGTAGTGGAAGGATCTATTCTCGAGGCCGAGGAGGTAAATCCGCAGCAAATCATTGAGAATTCTCGGGTAGGGGGAAGACTTTACATCTTTCGAAACCGTTGGACGTTCAGCAATTGGGCTTTCAGCATAATTTCCAAAGGTCTGGGGTGGAGTTGGATAGAAGGGCCCCCTCCACCAACCAGTTTCCATCAACATCCAACGGAGGAGCTAGTCTTGTATGCAAATGATCTATTACAAAAGAATGCAATCAAAGAGGTAAATCACTTGAAATTTCAAGGTCGCTTGTTCAGCGTGCCAAATAAAGACTCAGACAAGCGAAGAGTAATCTTGGACCTGTCTCATCTGAATTCTTACATTCGATGCGACAAATTCCACATGCTAACCGTCTCTCAGGTGCGGACCTTACTTCCCCGTGGGGCCGTCACCACCTCTATAGATCTTACAGACACTTACAATCACGTTCCGATAGCAAGGCATTTTCGTCCGTTTCTAGGCTTCAAACTAGGCAACCAAGCTTATGCATTCAAAGTAATGCCATTCGGACTCAACATAGCACCCAGGATATTCACCAAACTGGCAGAGACGGTAATCCAAGAATTACGAACCCAAGGAATTCAAATAGTAGCTTACCTAGACGACTGGCTCATTTGGTCAAACAGCGTCGAGAACTGCCTCACGGCAACAAACAGTGATAAAATTCCTACAACAGTTGGGGTTCCAGATCAACTTCGAGAAATCTTGTCTAGTCCCGGAGACCAAGTTTCAATGGCTAGGATTACAATGGGATCTGAGTTCCTACACGCTGCGTCTCCCAACAGCCAAGAGGACAGAAATAGCAAAGAACACAAAACGTTTTCTCAAAGACAAATTGACGTCCAGGAGAAATCAAGAGAGAATCCTGGGTGCCCTCCAGTTTGCCTCGGTAACAGATATATCACTGAAGGCCAGACTGAAAGATATAAACCGAGTATGGCGCTCCAGGGCAAACAAGAAATATTGAGACAAAAGAGCTCGACTTCCACCAATTCTGAGGAAGAGACTTCAGCCATGGACAAAGGTAAAAAATCTGGCAAAATCCGTTCCTTTACAATATCCGCCTCCAAAACTGGTCATTCACACAGACGCCTCCTTAACAGGTTGGGGGGGATACTCCCAGTACAGGATAGTCCAGGGACTATGGTCGACAATATTCCGCCAACTTCATATCAATGTCTTAGAGGCCATGGCGGTATTCTTAACTCTAAAACAACTGGCTCCAGCCAAGAACCAACATATCAGATTGGTTCTAGACAGCAAAGTTATAGTCCACTGCATAAACAGAGGAGGTTCCAAGTCAAGCCACATAAACCATGTGATGTTAGCAATATTTTCCATGGCAGCATCGAACCAGTGGCATCTGTCGGCAGTTCATCTAGCGGGAGTACAAAATGTAGTGGCGGACGCACTTTCGAGGACAACTCCGCTGGAGTCGGAGTGGTCACTGGACTTAAAAGTCATTCAAATGGATTCTATCTCAGGTTCCGGGTCTCCAGATAGACCTGTTTGCAACAGAGTCCAACCACAAACTAGAGTGCTACGTAGCCCCCAACCTGGACCCTCGGGCTTACGCCACAGACGCAATGTCATTGGACTAGAACACTTGGGAGAGAATTCACTTATTCCCACCAATAAATCTGTTGATGAAAGTGTTAGAAAAACTCAGAACTTTCAAAGGCCAGGTTGCTCTAGTAGCCCCCAACTGGCCCAAGAGCAACTGGTTTCCACTGCTGGTGGAACTGGGTCTCCACCCTCGACAGATACCCAATCCAATACTAACACAAGTAGTAAAAACTCGCAATGTGTTAGCTTCCTCAAAAATTCAGAGTGCCCTAACTTTATGGACTTTATGAAATTTGCAGCTCAGAGAGGTGCAGATATTGATCCTCAAAATACCCTATTTTTAGAATCAGATAAAAGGGAATCCACCCTTCGACAGTATGATTCGGCTGTTAAGAAACTCGCAAAGTTTTTAAGGGACTCAAAGGTCGAGATGATGACTATGAATCTGACAGTAACCTTCTTTAGAATTCTATTTGAATCAGGCCTAGCGGCCAGTACTATTACCACAATTAAATCAGCCTTGAAAAAGATTTTCCTAACTGGTTTTAATATTGACCTTACAGATTCATACTTCTCATCAATCCCGAGAGCCTGCGCCTGATTGAAACCATCAACTCGCCCTAGCTCAGTTTCCTGGTTTCTGAATGACGTACTTAAGTTGGCTTCTGACACTCTTTAACGAGTCTTGCAATTACATTCCATTATTAAGGAAAACCTTGTTCCTAATGAGCCTAGCTTCTGGCGCCAGAATATCAGAACTTTCAGCCTTGACTAGAGATCCAGGTCATATTGAATTTCTCTCGTCAGGGGAAGTCCTACTTTCCCCTGACAAAAGGTTCTTAGCGAAAAATGAGGACCCCCAGAACAGATGGTCCCCCTGGAAGATTGTTCCACTTCCTCAGGATCCATCTTTATGTCCAGTAAACACTCTGAAAGCCTATTTAAATAGAACTTCCATTAAGTCCTCAGGGCACTTATTCATTGGAGAAAATGGAGGAACCATCACCCTGAAAGGAATCAGACAGCAGATTCAGTATTTCATTAAACAGGCTAACCCTGAATCATTCCCTCATGTTCACGATACACGAGCTGTAGCTACATCTATTAATTACTTTCACCATATGAATTTCGATGAACTTACGAAATATACAGGCTGGAAGTCTCCAACAGTTTTTAAACGCCACTATTTAAAACCTTTGGAAGCCCTAAATTTTGCAACAGTGGCAGCAGGGAATGTGGTTCCTCCTGAAAGTCATGATTCATAATCACAAGGTCTTGCTCAATCCTCTCCTTCCCTCTACCTGCCTTACTTACTGTCCCTACTTTAGTTTTGGTTTTGTTTTTCACCTGAGCTGCACCCTTATGGTGCACTCCTATAGTTATCATGTCTGTAAATAGTCTTACTCTTCCTCGAGTTGAATTTTGATTGTATTTACCCTCAGGATTGTAAATTTTCATTTGATCTTACAGTTTATTATTTTACATTGCATTTTCTTTTTGTACTTCCATAATTTGGAATTATTGCTGCAATTTATTGACTTACTCGTCTATCCTTTATGATAAGGAATTATTCAATTCACTAGATTACTTGGTATTTCCTATTTACTATTTGTATTAAACCATGTTTTTTGATATTTTGACTTTAATTTACTTTCCTCTCAGGTGTTAGTTCCAAGCTTTGGGACCATTTCTCTTGTACTATTTCACGGAGCAGCACAGGTGGAGCCCAGAAAAGGGATTTTGATGAAGGAAAAATCTATTTCTGGGCGAGAGACTTGTGCCGCCCAGTGAACCCACCCTCTACTTCCCTCCCAGAATGGGCCCAAGCTTGGGTGCTATGAGGAGTGACGTAGTTGGCGTGGGTTGAGATGGTGGTAGTAGCATTCAGTAGTGGGTGTTGAACGGCACCTCGCTGTAACGGGGATATTGAAGAGGCGATATCTAAATGGCATGAGACCTATGGTTGTGGTTTTACACGCCCCAGTTTTATACCGACACCTATTTAGGTGAGCGAGCTGGGTTCAACCCTGACATTCCTATGCAACTTTTTTCTCTGGTAATACATAGCAGTTATATACCTTAGAAATGATGCTAAAGGAGCATTTCACTGGGCGGCACAGGTCTCTCACCCAGAAATAGATTTTTCCTTCGTCAAAATCCCTTATTTGGGGCGAAAGGAGACGCAAAGAATCCTGCTACTGTTTATTACAATAAAAATAGAAATCATGGTTGTAATCAATTACATTTTACGCTGAACAATTCTGCATAAAGGCATAAATAGTAATAACAAAAATATAATAAGTTTCACCTGAAAAGGAAACACCAGCCACTCTATGGGAAATATGTATATTTCACTATGAATTCTGTTGTTACTAGGAACACTATGCATAGAAGTATGCATGGCACTTGTGTTAGTCTATTATGCTTAATGTCACCTGTGTAGTTAGAACAGTCTATAGTGTCATCATTAGAAACATCACTCAACATGATATACCTTAAGAGTCTATCATGTACACCCTTCACTAAAGTCCCAAATAGTGCACTGTTCTTCGCAGAAATCAAGCGGCAGGTTTTAGTACACTGCCTGCCGCCACCACATAATATTTTATTTCCTGTAATTGCTTCGCGTAGTGTTTGAAAAATACCCTGGATGACTTCCATCCAGTATAAGCATGGAGGCTTTCAAACGACATGGTCTGAAAGAAATTCAGAGACGAGGCAACTTTCCTCGGATCATGACCTGCGGGTGTACTGTCTGGATCCGCTCTGCGAATAAAATAGGTGATTTTCGCCCTTATCTATTTCAAGGATAACGTTGAACCTGACGTTTCTCCCCTGAAAAGCTGACCTCCCTTAAAGTCTGAAGTTCTACGAAGATAGACTAGACCTTTAGGCATTCCACTGGGCAGAGGGATGCTTCTTCCTTCAGAGGGCAGATTCTCCAGGGACCCCACCTCTTAGTGGGCAGCTCGTTCTTGGCAAGAAACGTTGGGTCCGGAAAGGGGTTCAGTTCTCCGCAGTCTGTGAACTGAATGTGGCCATCATCCCTCGAGAGGGCCACTATTTCGCTAACTCTGGCTCCTGAGGCTAGTGCAAATAAGAATATCACCTTTTGAGTCAAGTCTTTCAGCGAGCAATCTTCGTTGTTCAGAGTTGATGCTAAGTGAAGAACCTTATCCAAAGACCATGAAATGGGTTTTGGAGGGGCTGCGGGCCGAAGTTTAGCTCAGGCTTTAGGAATCTTGTTGAAGATTTCGTTAGAGAAGTCTACCTGGAAGGTGTAAAGCACTGGTCTGGCTAGGGCAGATTTACACGTAGTAATCATATTGGCTGCTAAACCTTGTTCATGGAGATGGATGAAGGACAAACAGAAATCCGTAGAAATCTCCTTAGGTTTCTTCGCCTTGACAAAGGCAACCCATTTCTTCCAGGAAGACTCATATTGTCTTCTTGTTGACTTTGACTTGTATTCTTCTAAGAAGTTAATACTGTCCCTAGAAATTCCGAACCTTTTCTAAGGCGAGAAAATCATAAGATGAAGGTTCCGGTTTTCTGTGATGAAGCTGAGACAGTCAATTTCTGCACTTGTTGAGTCAGAACTGGATCCGGCAACGTGATCAGCTTCAGGCGTAGTTCCGTTACCAGAGGGAACCAAACGCTGTTGGGCCACTTGTGGGCCACTATCGCTGCTGTCCCTTGAAAGGATCTCAGTTTGTCGAGGACTTTCAGCAGAAGGTTGGTTGGAGGGAACAGGTAGATCTTGGACCATCTGTTCCAATCTATGGACATTGCATCCATCGCTTCCGCTAGAGGATCCTCGTACGGGGCTACATACCGGGGTAGCTTCTTCTTGTCGCTCGTTGCGAAGAGGTCTATCTGCAGTCCTGGGACTTTGCGTAAGATGAAAGAGAATGATCTTGCGTCTAGGGACCATTCTGACTCTATTGGGTTGACCCTGGATAGAGCGTCCGCCGTCACATTGCGGAACCCTTGAAGGTGGACTGCTGACAAGTGCCATCTCTTCTTCTCCGCTAGTCGGAAGATGGCCAGTATTACTTGATTTATTTGAGGCGATCTCGAGCCTTGTCGATTTAGGCATCTCATTACAACCTCGCTGTCTAAACCCAGTCAGATGTGGATTGAGCAGCGAAGTTTCAGTTTCTTCAGTGAGAGAAAAATTGCCATGGCTTCCAGAAAGTTGATGTGGAAGGTTTTGAAGAGGGAAGACCAGGTTCCTTGGACTTTCCGATGATGAGAGTGACCTCTCCACCCTTCTTTTGAGGCATCCGTGTGAACGGTGACTGACGGTGGAGGCGGTTGCAAGGGTACCTTCTTCTTTAGGTTCTTGGCCTCCGACCATGGCTTGAGTAGGGATCGCAGACGATTTGGTATCGGTCTCTTTAGATCTCTTCGAGCGTTTGATGCGTATTTTATCCAATCTCCTGATGCATCTTTTAATTGTGCTCTCAATACTGGATCTGTCACTGAGGCAAACTGGAGGGACCCCAACACTCTCTCCTGTTGCCTTCTTGATATCCTGGCGGATTGAAGGAGTCTCTTGACAGATCCCGCTATCTCTTTCCTCTTCTTTGATGGAATGGAAAGGCAGTGTGACTGTAAGTTCCAGTGGACACCCAGCCACTGGAACTTTTGAGCTGGAGATAGTCGAGACTTTCCCAAGGTGTTCCAGGAACTGGATCACTTCCTTGGAGGATTGCATGCACTCTTCCTCAGATGCTGCCCACACCAGCCAGTCGTCCAGGTAGGCTACCACCTGAATTCCCTTTAGGCGTAGTTGATGAATGACTGCATTCGCAAGCTTAGTGAATACCCTTGGAGCTATGTTTAGACCGAAGGGCATGGCTCTGAAAACGTACTTTCTTTTCTGTAGTTTGAACCCTTGGTAGGGGGAAACTTGACGGTTGATTGGGACGTGCCAGTATGTATCCGTCATGTCTATGGAGACTGTGTATGCCCGTTTGGGCAAAAGGGTCCTTATGTGTTGAAGCGTCAGCATTCTGAACTTGTAGTTCACAATGAACTTGTTGAGTGGTTTAAAGTCCAGAATGACTGAGCTTTACCGAGTCCTTCTTCGGAACACAAAATAGCCTTCCTTGGAATTTGATGGACTTCGCCTTCCTTATAACTCTCTTGTTCAAGAGTTCCTGAACATATTCTTCCAGTATGGGGGTTGAGTGTTGGAAGAATTGAGGGAAGTTTGGTGGAATTGTGTTCCAACTCCACCCTAGTCCATTCTTGATTAGGCTGTGGGCCCAGGGATCGAAGGTCCAACGATCCCAGAAAAGGAGAAGTCTCCCTCCTACCGGTAGCATCTCACTTTGAGTGCTGGTTGGAGGATTTACCTCCTTGGCCATGTCCACCTTTGTTGCCCCTACCTCTGAAGGGGCGTCTAGAGGATCCTCGAAAGGAACCTCGAGACTTCGGCCTAAAGGTCGTTGATTGCCTTTCAAAGACTGGGGTGAACACGGGCGACTGGGTCGCCACCGTTTGGGGCTCCAGCTGGAAGGTGGTGGTTGGTTGTGCCACCGTCTGGGGCACCGTGGCCATTGTTGTTTTGGACGAGAGGGCACGCTTGGTCGTTTTGACTTATTCTTCGGCTGGGGACCCTCATCAGCGGAAGACTTTCTTTTAGAGGACAAACCCCACATGGAGAGGAGATTCCTATTCTCCGTTGCGGTTATGTCCACGACCTCTTTGACCACTTCGCTTGGGAAGAGGTCTTTTCCCCAGATGTTGGAGGCTATCAGCTTCCTTGGTCCATGCCTCACCACAGCCGAGGCAAACACGAACTCTCTACAAGCCCTTCGGGCTTTAATAAAATTGTACAGGTCTTTGATGACCGTCGCCAAATAAGACTTGGCGAAGACCATGTACATATCTGGGGTGACCGGGATGCTTGCCATTGTCTCTAGCCCAGTTTGCAGAGACATGGAGGCAGCAAGACGTTCTTTTGTCTCCTGCTCCCTGCGCAGGAGAAAGTCTGACAACTTCACGAGATCTTCGCCGAACTGTCGTCCGGCAATGTCTGCCTCCAGCTTCCCGACTGTGAAGGTGTTGTGAACATTCTTCCAGTCTGCATCATCTGATGGAAAGGCGAGGGAAAAGGGTCTACACTCCTCAAGTGTAGGACAAGGTTTTCCTGCCTCAACCGCCTTTAAGGCTGCCTTAAACCCTTTGTCCATAAAGGGGAAGGCACGTTTGGGGTCAGCAACAAAAAAGGGTGTTTTTTGCTGAGAGCCGGCACCTTGGAGCTAGTAAAGGCCCTCTCCTTCAAGGTGTTGGTAAATAAGGTCTGGGCCTTAGAGAGGTCAAGAACAATGACCTCTTTCGGCTCTGTCTCCTCTTTGGACGCAGGTTCCGTCCTCAGACGGACATAGCAATCCGGATAGGCCCCTTTGCTGGGCCAAAACTCTATTTCCTCTACTGGGACAGTGCCAAGTTTCTCCGAGAGGAAGATCTTCCCCCCTGACATCGGCATATGCTCTGCATACCTCCAAGGATTGACGTCAGAGCAGGCAGGGAGATCCTTGATGTTTAGCTTCTTTGGAGCTAAACGCGTTGCCACTAGCTGATGCATTTCTGTCCGAAGAGAAGCTTCTTTCTCGGACAATTTCTTTTGTATGTCCTGTACTATGGACAAGAGCATGTGCAACGTGTTAGTGATCGACTCTAACGGGGGGGGGGGGGGGGGGGGGGGGGCAGAAGAAGAAGTAGAAGGCACCGGCTCGATCACCGTAGCTGATAACACCAAAATCGTTTCGGCTTTCTCGGTTTCCCCTTCAGGAGGTACGTCAGCCTCTTTTTCCAGTTCTTCCACTAGGAGATTATTCTCATTCTCCTCTGAGACGACTAACATGTTGTCCTCCAATTGGATGCCCTTCAAGGCGTCCGATACATCAGATTCAACCGGAATCTGAACAAGGGGAATCTCAGGTTGAGCCTGGGGAATGATTGCATCCGAAGATGCCCTAGGGAAAAGACAGTCCCTCATCCTTTCATTAGGAAGGTATGGACCAGAGGTGCTCTTCTGAAACCCTCTGACCCATTTTTGCAGCGTCTCCCTTGCTGCATCCCTTGACTCTGTAGACTTTTGATCGCCAAAAGCCTCTTTCACCAGTTTATCACAAACGGTACATACCTGTGTGTCCCAATACTTGAGAGACCCCTTGGTGATTGCGCAGCAAGCATGGGCCCTGCACATACCATGGCCGCAGAAGTTCTTACTGCGGACCCTGAAAAAGTTATTCCCACACTCGGGATGCTCCTCCTGTAAAGAAAGAAAAGAATATAAGTATTCGGTGAAATTCTCAGATTTCAACATACATATTTTGAATATTATTTCGCTTAGGATAGAATAAGCTAGAAAATAGGAAAGACACCTACATGTGTTTCCTGTTCAGCCCATTGCTATGACCTCCTTCAATATTGAACACTAAATTCTTAACGAATTTAAGGGAAGATAATATCCTTTGATATAAAGTGTCTTCTTAACACTATCTTCTAGGTTCAATATTGGGGATCTTAGTAATGGTTGTTAACCATTAAATGGTAGAGAGAATCGCTCTCATAGATGTGATGGTCTCACAATAAGCTGCCCATGAAGCACCTTGTAGGTTGGAAAAAATTGTATGGGCTACAGCACTGACTGCCGGCGGCATGCCGCGCAGTCCTGCCGGGCCTGCCGGTATATGCCAGCATGTTCTGGGCTATTGAGGGCAGGTACTGTCTTTAGAGTAATGGACGGCAGGTCACCGGCAGCGGCTCTGCCGGCCGGCAGCCGAAGGATCCCTCTATCAAGTAGGACCCGGCGGCGAATGTCTAAACTTCGGGTGGCCGGATGCCGGCAGATAACCTGGTTGCCGGCGGACGGTCATAGTATGCCTACTGCCGTTGGGTCGTCGATCAGCGACACCCACGGCAAGTGGTGGCAGAGCAACTGCCGGCAGACAGACGACCAACATGGCCGCCGGCAGCTAGTAGCTGCCGGCGGCCGGTCCAGTATAAGGAAAGACAGAGAAAAAGAGAAGATGGAGGAAGGCAAAGGCTCAGCCTTGCCGGCCTACATCCGGAATGAGGGTTCAAATGGAAGGGGGAATTATATTCGGGCTTCCATCCAACCATATCCCATCCATATAGGATATGGAAGGCAGTCCAAGGGAGGACTGAAGAACACTCTAAGGAAGATGAGGGTTCCTGCCGGCAGCCGGCTCGGCCGGCGGCAGACAGGGAACCTCAGGCCAATTCTTCAGATTACCCATAGGGTCAAATGTAGAATGACAGCCAGGGTGTGTGATGGCTCAGCCAACACAAAAGGGACAGCGGGGAAGGGGCAAGGGTCCTATAGGTGAGGTAATACCCGAAGGCATTACCTAACCTGATCGATTCTGATCTCATAGTTGGGGAATTCAATTCCCCAGGTGGGTTAGTTAAGTGAGAAGGCGGCACACAGGATGCAGTCTCGCAAGAGAACAGAATCTCGTACCAGAGATCTTAGGCAGTGGAAGAAATCATTTCTTCGGCCAAAAATCTACCAGCACAGGACTGTGTGCTAGGCCATGGAAGGAGGAATTGTCATATAAAACCTCCAAGGTATGGTCTAGGGAGGTCTAGCCTCCTGTAAAGGCAACCTAATCTGACTTGGGAAATCATTTCACCAAGACAGTCAGTTGCCTAACATAGACATTCTACTCTGATGTCCCGTTCTAAACTCAAAAACCGACTCAGTGGTTAAGAGAAAGAAACGGAACACCCAGTGAAGATTTTCCAGAACTCAGTTCAAGGCAAAGCTAACCGAGGATAGCATAGGCTAATCAGAGGGAGGGGGAATTGCTCTTAAATCTCACCAGGAGATTAGTATCGACTCCAAAGGTATAGGAGGAGTCAGTCTCCCCTTAAAAGACAATACAAGAGCAACTGGGGACATGTATGAAAGTATACTAAAGCCCCTAGGCTAGTAACCTAGGAGCGGTGAGAATCGTTCACTGAAACTCTCTTGTATACTATCTTGGAAGAGGAAAATTTTATGCAGTAATATCTTAATTGTATAAAATATTGCCTGAGCTTCAATAAAACTTTACCAGGAAGGTTATATCATGCATGAAGTGTGTAGGTGCCTAGGCTAAGAAGCCTAGCGCTCGTGAGGCTCGATCATAAATAGCCAAATCCACGACAACAATGACATAATATAAAAATCCCTAGCTAAATTTCTAAATAGCTAAAGTTATTAAAGCAAATAATGCCGGGAAAGTCGTTCTGGCTAACTAAATGTACAAGAAAGAACGACCGCGTCCATGACGCCATCCGGCTGGCAACAGCTCTTGTTACGTTAAATACGATCTCAATCGAAGAGTAAAACTGGCAAGAGCTTACATTTACACAATTTAAAGATATTACTTAACTTTCCAGAACCAGATGAGGCTGGTGAAGACATCATAGCGACTAAATAACTCCAACATAGCTTGAGATAACACGGGATAACACCGGTCAGCAAAGCTACGAGAGAAAGAATGGTTAGGTGGCGCCGTGTGGTGGCGGATTGGCGCACTATTTACAGTACGGTAGTAGGAGCGTCGCCTTTTTAGCGACTCTCCTATAATTCTTGCCACTTTTCCCCTCGAAGCGAAAACGCTATTAGGGGTGTAGATAGCTATGCGACGTGTCAAAAATACGTCCTCTGATATTACGTGATATCCCTTTTAAATTTTTAAGGGATATTCGCTCCAGGAGTTAGAATTCTGGATACCTTTGGTAAATTCTCTGGGATATATCACTGTAGTCAAATATACCTAGGAAGCTACTAACGAAGGAACTTCCATCAGAACGACATGGCCTGAGCCCAAAAAAGCTCAAGATAGAGATGACTGGCGAAATCTAACAGAGTCCCTTTGCGTCAATAGGAGTACGAGGAGATGATGATGAGTTAAAACAAAATAATATATAGTTTGGTTAAATAAAACTAAAATAGCGAGACATCCTCTAAGGAATGTTGGACACCAGGCCTGTGAGTTTGATGTGCAGGACCTGTGATGTAGCCTCACTTGGCTTATGGGCACGATATTAGCCCTACGCTCGAAGGCTAACCTTGAAGCCACACTAAGAATGGTATATCAAGAGTAAACTTGAAACATGAACTGAATTTGATCCCTAAACTGCACACAAAACCAGTTATAAACTTGAAACCTAACACGAAAGAGATATATTTCCAGTTATTACATGTATCATTATTATTACTAGCGAAGCTGCAAACTTTGTTGAAAAAGGATTCTATTAGCCCAAGGGCTTCAGTAGGGAAAAATAGCACAGTGAATAAAGGGAATAAGGAACTATATAAGCTACATGAGAAGTAATAAATCATTAATGCAAAATATTTCAAGATTAGTAACAACGTTAAATCTGTTTCATATAAACTATGAAGACAGATATAAGTCAGACTATTCAACATAAAAATATTCACTGCAAGTTTTAAATTCTGAAGTTCCACTAATTCAACTGGCCGATTAGGATCATTCCAAAATATAATATCAGCTTGAATACAGTACTGTGCAGTATTGAGCTCTATGATGGAGAATGCATGACTTAGAATTAACTGTATACCTAGTGCTATGTGCAGGATGGAACAGTCTGGGAAGACCTAAATGTAACACTAATTCACCTAGCATAGGCTACACTAGGCTAGTGCCATACTATGAGTTTTGGGTATGTTCACTTTAGGGAAATGAGAGGGGTTTACTTATTTCTAATGGATTTGCTTCTTGGTATTACCTTTTTCTAGGTCTCTTAGCTCCTGTATCAAAGAAAGAAGGATATCATATTCTAATGTTGATATTTTCATAAACTTTCATACTAAGACAAATAAAATAAAGAAGAATTACAAAACGGATTTTGAGCGAAGCGAAAAATCTATTTTTGGGTGAGATGGCCATGTCGTCCTGATGAAAGTTCCTATAGGGTAGCTTCCTAGGGTATATTACAACTACTGTACAGCGATATTCCCAGAGAATTTACCTTAAGGTACCCAGAATTCTAACTCCTGGAGCGAATATCCCTACTAGGGATATCGCGAAATATCAGAGGACGTATTCGTGACACGCCACATGGCAATCTGCACCCCGAACAGAGATAACACTTCGAAGGGGTCAATTGGCAAGAAAACGAAAACGAGAAAGGAAAAGGAGAGCCGTTCGCAAGGCTCTCTCTTCTCCCGTTTCGTAAGCGTGCATTGCGCCGATTCTGGCGCCATCTGTATTCCTTGTAGCGATACACGAGGTGCTACAGATACTGTATGTAGGGAGGGGTCCTACAGCCCTTTCATAGAAAAGGAAGGGCGGGTCCATCAGGACGACATGGACATCTCACCCAAAAATAGATTTTTCGCTTCGCTCAAAATCCGTTTTTTGGGCTCAAGCCATGTCGTCCTGATGAAAGTATACCAGAGCATTACCGTATCTGTGGATTCTCAGAACGTGCCGTACTCCCCGGAGGTATTTCCCCAGTCGACTAGACCTAGAGACCTAAGATGTTACCATTATACATCTTTTCAACTAACCATAAACCATGTTAGAGCTTCCTGCCCCCTACAGGGAAGAGTCCTACTAGACTCTGGAAAAGTCTCGAAGAGTACATATATTGGTGTGCTACTGTCTTAAGCACACATTTGAGTATGAGTTGTTTTCAGATGTATTTAAATGGTTTACTGAACACATCTTAGTGGTTTTTAAGTTTTATTGTGAATAAACAACTGAGTTAAACATCTCCATCACTGGAGGAAGCTGTGTTGGTCCACATGACCAATTCTGGTGAAGTTTAGATATGAACTGAACAAATTACCGATATCCCAAATATCGTATACTTGCTTTAATTTAGCTAAGTGACGGAATCGGAAGACACCTGCATCCGGTGACGTCACAAACTTTCACACGAAGAGACAATGTGTTGACATTAAGAAAGAATGGCAACTCAGCATCTTACATCCTGCTTACAATTTGAATGACTATAGCAAATCTCACGGTTAGCTCTTCCAACCAACATGACATATTACGTCATTTGTTTTAAACATGTAATATTACTATTCTAACTATTACATTAGCTCGGCCAGCTATCTCAATTTTTTTACAAAAATTTAACAACAAGCCGAAACATGGTTACTAGGTGTGACTGGACATACGTATTATTCTTTGTTTAACATTAGCTATATCCAACTGAGGACGAATGTCCAAATAGGCACATCAAAAAATAATAACATAAATGCATACAAAAAAGATATTACCAAAGCAAAAAGAAAAATGCATGATAAAACCAAGATCATATATATGGTACATTGCTAGCAAATGATTACATGGTACCAAAAAACAAAACAAATTCTGACTTACAAATGATTCGGTAACTTGATAAAGAATAATTGTTACCTTTGTCAGAAACAAGATACTCAATTTTTAGTGCACAAATACGAATTCCTGGTACGTACACGTACCACGGTTTCGTACATATATATATATATTTATATATAGGGCTGATACATTTTATTAGATGCCCATAGATTCTGTTATATATCTTATTATATTTTTTTTTTTTTTCTCTTTTCTTTTTTAACATTCCGGCTTATATATTTTTATTAGATGCCGAGAGAAAAAAAATGATTTATATCCTTTTTTATTTTACTTATTTTTTAAATGTTATTTTAAATGTATTTTTAACAATGCAAATGTAGAGAATTTCTTTAATTACATATTACTAGCGTACTAATCAGCTTTTCATACAAACATCATCCTGACAAATTACTCCCTTAGCGAATGAGGTGGCCACTCATACAGCTTTGAATTGGATCAGGTAGGGGGTATTGTCAGGGCTATTCAACTCGTTCCTTTGTAGCTGCTTGCTGTGCCGTAACCTACGCCAAACAAGGATGTTCACGGCGATAAAAATTAACACCGTTACACAAAAACTAGCCAGTAATATAGGGTGAAGAATCTCTTTGTAAGTCGGTGACAGGTGGTCCTTTTCGGTAAGTTTCATCAACCGCTTTGCCACACTTCCGTTGTAGGGGAGAGGAAGTGCGGGCATTGTAGAGGTCCACGTGAAGTTCGCGAAGTAAGCTCGTTCTCTGATGATTGTCCGTAGACCAGTCACCATGGAATTCGGGGAAGTCCCGATACAGCCATCTGCTGCGACGAAGATGTTGTTGAAGGATGTGGATCCGTCAGGGCATGATACATTGAAGCCGTCCTTGTCGTATCGTATCCACGAGCCATTATTTAGTCTGCAATTGAATTCTTTATTGTCAAAGGGATAAAGCTTATCCAGACAATTTTCACTTGTATGGGAGAGAGCACCGTCTAGCACTATACCTAACTCGCATGAATCCATTAAGTTTTTACGGAATTCAAATGAGTCAGCTGTACATATTTTTCTATCCATTGCGTCTGAACAGTGAGTTAATTGATTTAAGTCTTTAATGACCGTATATGTTTCCTTGTCTGGGGAAATCAATACGTGTCCTGTCAAACTGGATATTACTGGATTTGAGTGATTCGTCATGAAAGTCGGAAATGGTGATATCCTGTAAGATTGCCAGGCATCAGAAGAATCAAAGGGAATTGTAATCCTAATCTTGTTATTATCTACGTTTACTGTAATTAGGCTGTAATAAAATTCTAACCTATGTTCGTCTAACAAAGGAACATAGCCTAGTTTATCCCTTCCGTTCTCCAGAACTAATTTTAAGTAACGTATAGGCAACAAATGGGGCGACAATACACCTTTAGTTGCTAACGTGATAGCTTCTACATAATCCTTGGATTTCTCAATGAAATGTGCAATTCTGTTATGTATGTGATCTATCTTTGAATCATAATACGTTAATGTTGCCAACAAATCCTGTACTTCCATAATTTGAACGATATTATCTGAATGTTCATTTAACAAATCCATAATTTTATTGATTGAAGCTAACTGATCTCTTAGTTCTGACATAATCAATTCATCTTTATGAGTCAAGAACTCAATTTTCTTATTTTGATTACTAATTTTAAGACGATTGGAAAGTCCTAAACCTAAACTTGCAACAGACCCAAAGATGCTTAATGCAGCATAAATGAACGGATTCCGTCTTTCTTTTTGTTCGTGTCCTACAGTCCACATCAAAAGGTCATAAGCCAAAGATCCTGTCTCTCCAGTCTTATTTTTCAAGTCATCAGATAGCATCTCTGCAACTTTTAATGTTGATCCAAGCAAACTCTTAGTAGTCAAATGAAAATGTCTCCTATGCAACTCATCCAATGATGCAGAAAACCTTGAAATGGCGGTTCTTAAGCTAGTGACATCATTCTCTTGAAGAAAAATTGCTTGCATATGCACTTCGACAATTACGTTGGTTGATGTAATAAAAATGTCTTCTTGTCTTTCAACTATATTGCCATATTTAAAATATATATTCTTAGTCTTAGAACTCATCCCATACGAAAAAAATGTCTGAGCGAACAATATCACTCCCAACAACAAAAAATTCATCTTGGAAACCTGTAACAAGAAAAAATATATGTAATTACTCCTGTATTAAAAAGAAAACTTTTAGTCACAAAAATTAAAATTTTTCCTCACTTCTTTTTAATTTCTTATGTGAGACAATGGTACTATTCTCTCATCCGTGGGTTGGGCTACGTTTTGAATTCTAAACCTATTGGCCGTTAATGTTTCCAAAATGTTAAATGGGCCTTCAAACTTAGGTGTTAGTTTATAGTTGAGCCCTTTTCTGACATTGATTTGAATATAGATGTTATCACCCACGGTATATGTTTTAGTTGGTTTCGCTATTTTATCATGATTCCTTTTCATTATGATTTGTGATTCTTCTAAATTCTTTCGAAGGATATCATATCGACTTATACTTGCATTTATACATTCTTTTAAAGGATTTGATAGATTAGTTGTAGGCGTTAATACATGGAAAGGTGTTCTAACTGGGGTACCATACAATGCTTCATGCGGTGACATTTTAATTGATATATGATATGAATGATTCAGAGTACTCAGTGCCGCCGGTATTGCAATATCCCAGTTGGGGTCTGATCCCCCTAGTGTTACCCTTAATATATTTAATATCTTCCTATTTGCTCTTTCCACTAGCCCATTCGACTCTGGGTGATATATCATGGTATTAACCTTCTTTATGTTGAGGAATTCACACAATGAGGTAAGAAAGTGATTATTAAATTCACCACCCGAGTCTGAGATTATCATGTGTGGAATTCCATGTTTACAAATGTAACACTCGTAAAACTTCCTAGCGCATTCAATCGCAGTTTTAGTTTTAAGCGCTATTAGTTCTGTATATCGAGTTAAAGCATCTATAATTACTAAGAGGTGCTTATTTCCTCTGTCTGACTCGTAAAATCCTGTTAACAAATCTAAATGTATTCTTTCAAAGGGTTGATTGGGAACAGGATAAGCTCCTAGGCTGACAGGTGTTTTCGTATGCCCTTTGTTTTCCTGACATGTGCGACAATTAGCTATGTGTCTTTTTATATCTGTAAGCATTGTATGCCAATAAAACAATGATTTGGCTTTCTGTGACATTAATGAGAACCCAGGGTGTCCATGTAATGGATTTGAATGCAACCAATTCAGGACAGTGGAAACAAGTGAGTTTGGTACTACTACCTGGTCGTTAGTTATATGTGGTGTATTGCGGGTTTTCCTTGTCACAGTCCTACACAGAATATTATCTTTGATTACATAATTCTGCTGCTTATACTTTATATATTCTTTTTCTTTATGATTGCCTTTCAAAGCATTTATAATTGTTTCTATTTTCTGATCTTTTCTTTGCTCAGTCTGTAACAATTCAGCACTCCAGCCTAAATCTTCTTGTTCAGATATTGTTTTTACAATAGGCATGGATGTTGATATATCTATTAATTCAGCTAAAGACTCCGTACAAGATGACACGGGGTTGCGTGATAATGCATCCGCAATGATATTTGCTTTCCCAGGTAAATACCCGATTCTTGCGCCAAAATCTTGAATGATTAAATGCCACCGAGTTCGTTTAGGGCTGTGATTGAAGCCTTTAAAGAACTCTGTTAGTGGTTTATGGTCAGTAAGAACCTTAACGGGATAACCGTAAATTATGAACTTAAAATGCACTAGCGAATTAACAATAGCTAGTCCTTCCTTGTCCATTACTGCATACTTACTTTCGGAAGTTCTCAATTTTCGAGAATAGAAAGCTATCGGGAAAAACTGTTTATCATATTGCTGAAGCAATACCCCTCCTACTCCTAAGTCTGAGGCGTCTGTTGCAATGAAGAATTCCTTACCGAAGTCAGGAAATTTTAAGATAGGAGAACTACACAGTTCATCTTTCAAAGTATTAAACGCCTGTTGATGTTGCTCAGACCATATGAAATCTACGCCCTTCTTCGTAAGATCAGTTAAAGGAGCGGCTATTATTGAATAGTTGCGTATAAAACGCCTGTAATATCCACTACAACCCAGAAATTGCTGTATTCCCTTGACATTAGTAGGTATGGGAAAATTACGTATAGCCGACACCTTATCATGGACTACTTTAAGACCTTGGCTTGACACCATGAAACCCAAATATATTAATTCTGTTTTGAAAAATTCACACTTACTAATCTTTACCCTTAAGTTATGTTGTCTTAATCTCTGTAGTACTAGTTCTAACTTACGTAGATGTTCCTCTAAGGTGTTGGAAAAGATTACAAGATCATCCATATAGGCATGCAATATATCCCCTAACTATGTTAATCATTCTTGTAAATGTTATAGGAGCACAACGTAAACCAAAAGGCATCCGTAAAAATTCATAATGTCCCCTGGCTGTGCTGAAGGCTGTGTATGGGATACTATCTTCTTCTAATGATATCTGGTGAAAGCCTTTAAGTAAGTCCAAGCTGGTAAAATATTTATTCTGACCTAACAAAGACAAAATATCGTCAGTACATGGCACTGGGAATCGATCAGGGATCGTTTCCTCGTTTAGACGACGAAAGTCGACGCAGATACGCCATGTTCGATCTTTTTTCGGTACAACTATTAAAGGAAAATTATAAGGGCTATTTGATTTTCTAATGACTCCTTCCTCTAACATTTTACCTACTTCATCATTTATTTCATTCTGGAATTTCATAGGGAGTCTGTACGAGGGTACATATATAATTTTCTGTTTGTCTTTTAACCTTATTTGATGCTCGATCACATCTGTTTTTCCTAAGGATCCATCCGTAGTGGAAAAGACATCTGTATATTTATTTAAAAGTTCAAAAATTTTCTGCTGAATTTCTTCGTCTTGAATGTCCTTACTGATTTTATTTTTAATAGATCGTAAAAGGGATTCATCCGCAACTGATTGAGAGTGATTGATTTCAGCAACGGTAAGAATACGATGTTTGTAAACTTCTACATCCAAGATATGTTGATTTTTGTGAATTACTAAAGTGTTATTTAAATGATTACAGACTTCGATATTACATTGCTGATGTGAGCCTACTGTATAAATAGCTTGTGTGACAGACAATCCGTTGGTTTTCAAAGTATCGGAAAGGATTAATATTTCAGATCCCGGTAGTGTTTTCTTTATTTGCACTATTAAATTCGAAGGTATGTTTGGTTCGATATATTGCGTGCAAGATGATATTACGGGTGAACGAGAATTCTGCTGGGTCGCGTATATTATTTCTTTATTAGTGAGACAAGTTATTGGTTCTTCAACGTACGTTACGGTTACATTTGTCGTCTCCTTTTTATCCAAAACTGACTTTAAAGTATTAGAAGACTTATAGAATTTCCCTTTGATATACACGCCGTGCTTGGCAGGAGCTAAGATAATGTTTTGATTTCCCATAGATGGGTATCCTATAATTACAGCTGGATACATATTAATGTTTTTCACAACAACAAATGTATCGGCAAACGTGCGATTACCGACTCTGAACTGAATATGAGTTATGCCTATGACGTTCAATTCATTATTTCCTATACCTGAAAGTCTGATTCCTGATTTTTCAATCGGAAAGTTCGAAAACAACAAATGATGCGTCTTCAAATCCATAATATTACGTGGACTACCAGAGTCAAAAAATAACGTAAAGGATTTGTGTTCTAAATTTACAGCATATAAGGTTGGCCGTAACTCATTTTGGCTTATTATTGTATGAATTCGTTGCAAATCTACGGGAGCATGCACTGTTTTACTTAATTCGGCCGTGTGTTTCATAGGAAAATCTATTGTCTCACAATTATCTGATAAAACATTAAATTGATTATTCAATACTATTGATGTTGACATAAATGACCTTGACCCAACATCACTCTCTTCCCCTCTAGAGTTAACTATGTGGTATTTGCTTTGCTCTGCACATTCTGAAAATTAGGCTGACTTTGCGAGGTCTGGTTTGACGGCCCAGGCTCAGCGATATTTGAAGAAGTGTTTGTTTGTTTCGGACTCTGAACTGCATTGACATTTTGTTGTTTCTTCTTATTGTTAAAATGAGGATTTTTCTTTTTATTTCCATATGGAACTGACTGTGGAATTGACTGTGTATTTCTAGGATATTGTTGTGTCTTACGCGCGTAACATTGACTATAAGAATGTGATCCTGTGTTGTGAACTGAACAAAATTTCGTTCTACAGTCTGCGCTTATGTGACCTTGACGTTTGCAGTTGTAACACGTCACTCCCGCTACTGGATTGTTAATTACGTTCACTGTTTGTGGTTTTGTTTCATTCTTAGCAAAAACTTGAGTTAACACGGGATCGAGATCTGGACACTTGGACATGTGTTTCTTTATCTGTTTATAGACATCCAATTCCGTACTTGCAGGCATTAACTTCTTATCAAAGCACCGCACTAAAGCTTCAGGCAACATAAGTGTCATGCAAGTTAAATACATTAATCGTAAAAAATCTTTCACGGAGATATTATCGTTAGTAACCCAAGTGGAATTACCTAAAATGTCCTGATATTCGTTAAGCCTATCAGCTATGAGAGCTGCTCTTTCAACAACATTAAGCCGATTCATAGTGGCTTGATTAAGTGTATTTCGTAACGTTAACACTACATCCAAAGCTTCCTCACCCCCATAGATCGCGCGTAACCTAACTTTGAAATCATCCCAAGTAACTGCTTCCTGAAATGAAACACCTCTTAAATACGCACTCGCATCCCCCTTAGAAAAATCTATAAAACTTTTAGCTTCTTGTAATTGTACAAAAGGATCTACGATTTGTTTGGCATTTAAATGGGCATCAACGGATGAAATCCATGACTCCACATTTTGTGGCAAGAATCCGTTGACACGGCCTTGAAAAGGAAGGATTGCTGACCTGGCATTTACAAGCGTCACAATTGGAGGAGGATTAGCCTGGCCTACACCACTAGGTCCAGGGGTAGGGCTGACAGGAGGAGCCATGACTGCTGTATTTTTTTTTTTTTTCTATCTCTTTGACCCCTTTCAATCCTATCAAAATATCTATATGAGTACAGACGCCCACTGCGTAAACGCATATGTATAATAAAATTCCCCCAACAATGTTACTAATCCCAATACATTTCCCCCCAAGAGTTTATGAAAGAAAAAGGAATTAGCACAAAGAAAGAAAAATTCTAAATGAGAATTCGGAGTTTCTTATAACAAAGTTTAGGAATTCACTCACCCCAGTAATAATTGACTAACGACTTGTGATAACTACACTTCACTGCCCAAACTGAAATGAATACAAAATCTCTGTACTTAGCTTTATATGAAGTCGACTCGTCGTCTCTCTCTCTCTCTCTCTTGATGTTTTGTTAGCGATGTCTCGTTCTAGTTTCTTGTTGAATGTAGTTCTTCCTGGATATGTTTTGCAATTGTTGAACGCCAGTCCTTGGGTTTCCTAGGATGTTGATTGAAGATTCAATTTGTATACTAACATCTGTTGGTGTTAGCATTTCCGTTGGACTTAGTCAAAATTGTAGATTCTTGTAGATAGTTTTGAGTTCTTGAAGATCTTTATCAGGTATTACAGCTTTTATTTTGAAGTCTTGAAGATCATTCTCTGGTTTTACAGCTTTTATGTTGAAGTCTTGAAGATATATCTCTGGTTTTACAGCTATTTATTTTGAAGTCTTGAAGATATTTCTCTAATTCTTAGAGTTTAATCGCTGTCTTTGAGTTTAACCGCTGCCACCATTTATTGGTGTGCTACTGTCTTAAGCACACATTTGAGTATGAGTTGTTTTCAGATGTATTTAAATGGTTTACTGAACACATCTTAGTGGTTTTTAAGTTTTATTGTGAATAAACAACTGAGTTAAACATCTCCATCACTGGAGGAAGCTGTGTTGGTCCACATGACCAATTCTGGTGAAGTTTAGATATGAACTGAACAAATTACCGATATCCCAAATATCGTATACTTGCTTTAATTTAGCTAAGTGACGGAATCGGAAGACACCTGCATCCGGTGACGTCACAAACTTTCACACGAAGAGACAATGTGTTGACATTAAGAAAGAATGGCAACTCAGCATCTTACATCCTGCTTACAATTTGAATGACTATAGCAAATCTCACGGTTAGCTCTTCCAACCAACATGACATATTACGTCATTTGTTTTAAACATGTAATATTACTATTCTAACTATTACACATATACCTATGTATGAATACCAGGCAAGCCAATATAGTGGTCTCACCCTATATTAAGTAAAGCATAGTTTGTAAAGAACCACTGCGTCAATATGAAATATCAACCAGTTCTCCGCTCAATACTTGTATTGGACAAAGGTTTATATCCTCATAGGAGGAAACTTGTAAATCCGCCACCGTCCCCTTATGGGATGGAGTCATCCCGCTAAGGGAAAGCATAAACCAATGCAACATTAGCTTGCATAAAGGAACAATCTATTCGAATTATCCCAGATAAATATACATAGAATGAATGCTCAATTATACCAATAAATTGACACAGATGAAGGAGACGCAAGGTTCTCAAGAACAAGTTTATTGACAGACAATAAATAGACAGGTTAACAACAATTATATATATATAAGAAGAGGATAACCAAAACTTTAAGAATAAGTATGATAGTAAACAGAAACTTGTTTATCTGAAAGAAAAACATTAGTGCCACTTTTAACATACCGAGGTATCAAAGTCAGAAAAGTTTGTATTACTAATCAGTCACATTAGCGTTAGAAACGCTCGGCACACATGTCTGCACTTATGCTAGGTTCACCTTTGGAAGTGGAACAGTCAACGTGGGCAACTCAGTGCCCTCACTTAGTTTGTAGCACAGTATGTAACTACACACTCACCCTGGAATTAATCGTCCCAATTAAGACCACTGTTCCTCGCAGAGTTAAACAGCAGGGTTAACAACGCAACCCACTGCTACCACAGATCTCTTTAGTTGCTCCACTTGCTTCGCACAGTGGCGAAAGAACACTCTGGAAGACTTCCAGCCAGTGTATGAACGAAGATGTTCAAAATCCATACAATTAAAGAAATTTAAGGATGAGGCAACTTTCCTCGGATCGTGACCTGCGGGTGTACTGTCAGGAACCGCTCTGCGAATAAAATATGTGATTTTCGCCCTGAGTTGATTCAGTGATAAATTTGAGCCTGATGTTTCTCCCCTGAATAGTTGACCACCCTTGAAGTCTGAAGTTCTATGAAGATAGACCTTTAGGCATTCTACTGGACATAGAGATGCATCTTCTTTCAGAGGGCAGATTCTCCAGGGACCCCACCTGTTGGTGGGTAACTCATTCTTGGCGAGAAACGTAGGATCCGGAAACAGGTTCAGTTCTCCCCCATCCAGGAACTGAACACGACCTTCCTCTCTCGAGAGGGCTACAATCTCACTAACCCTGGCCCCAGACGCGAGTGCAAATAGGAAAATAACTTTTTGGGTCAAATCCTTTAACGCACACTCCTCATTGCTCAACAGAGAAGCGAAATGAAGAAATTTGTCTAAAGACCATGAAATGGGCTTTGG
Organism: Palaemon carinicauda; assembly: GCF_036898095.1. Classification (NCBI taxonomy): domain Eukaryota; kingdom Metazoa; phylum Arthropoda; class Malacostraca; order Decapoda; family Palaemonidae; genus Palaemon; species Palaemon carinicauda. The sequence continues at coordinate 68,292,844 of NC_090725.1, forward strand.
AGGTGCTGAAGGTCTGAGCCTAGCGCAGGCTTTCGGAACTTTATTAAAGATCTCGTTAGCGAGGTCGACCTGGAAGGCATATAGAATGGGTCTTGTCAAAGCAGACTTACACGTCGAAATCGTGTTAGCTGCCAACCCTTGACCATGGAGGTGGATGAAGAAAGATAAGCAGAAGTCCGTCGAGATCTCCTGCGGATTCTTTGCCTTGACAAAGGCCACCCATTTTCTCCAAGATGACTCATATTGCCTTCTAGTAGATTTGCACTTATATTCCTCTAGGAAGTCTATGCTGGCTTTCGAAATCCCGAAACGCTTTCTCACCGCTAGGGAGAGAAAATCATGAGCTGCAGGGTCCGGGTTTTCTGTAATGAAGCGCAGACAGTCGACTTCTGGACTTGCTGGATCAGAACTGGATCTGGTAGGAGTAGAAACTTCAACCGTAGTTCCAATGCCAGGGAGAACCACACGCTGTTCGGCCACTTGTGGGCCACTATTGCCGCTACCCCCTTGAAGGATCTCAGTTTGTTGAGGACCCTCAACAGAAGGTTGTGAGGAGGGAACAGATAAATCCTGGACCATCTGTTCCAGTCGAGGGACATCGCGTCCACTGCTTCCGCTAAGGGGTCCTCGTACGGGGACACGTACAGGGGCAACTTCTTGTTGTCTTTCGTCGCAAAGAGGTCTATCTGCAGTTCTGGGACTTGACTCAAGATGAAGGAGAATGATCCTGCGTCTAGGGACCATTACGACTCTATCGATGTGAACCTGGATAGAGCGTCCGCTGTCACATTGCGGACTCCTTGAAGGTGAACTGCCGACAGGTACCACTTCTTCTTTTCCGCCAATCGGAAGATGGCCAACATCACCTGGTTGAGAGGTGGTGACCTTGATCCTTGTCGATTCAAGCATCTCACAACTACCTCGCTGTCCAGCACCAACCTTATGTGGATTGAGTGACGCGGGGAGACTTTCTTTAAGGTAAGGAGCACTGCCATAGCTTCTAGAAAGTTTATGTGAAAGGTCTTGAATAGCTTGGACCAAGTCCCCTGGACATTTTTCCGATGAGAGTGACCTCCCCATCCCTCCTTCGAGGCGTCTGAGTGAATTGTCACCGACGGGGGAGGTGGCTGAAGAAGAACCGACTTCTTTAGATGTCTGGCTTGGGACCAAGGCCTGAGAAGAGTACGTAGACGAAGCGGAACTGGTCTTCTCAGATCTCTTCGCGCGTTTGATGCATAACTTCTCCAAACTCCGGTTGCATCCTTTAGCTGTGCTCTTAGCACCGGGTCTGTCACCGAAGCAAACTGGAGAGAACCCAGTACTCTCTCCTGTTCGCGTCTTGATATCCTTTCGGAATCTAGAAGTCTCTTGACAGAACCCGCTATCTCCTTCCTTTTCTTCGCCGGGATGGAGAAACGGTGTGACATTAGGTCCCAGTGGATTCCCAGCCACTGGAACTTTTGAGATGGAGAAAGTCGAGACTTTTTTCTGTTGATCTTGAAGCCTAGATACTCTAGGAACTGGATCACTTGAATGGAAGCTTGCAAGCATTCTGTTTTGGATGCTCCCCACACCAGCCAGTCGTCCAGGTAGGCTACTACCTGAATTCCCTTTAGGCGTATGTAATTGTTTGAGAGCTACGCTCGCAAGCTTCGTGAAGATCCTTGGAGCTATATTTAGCCCGAATGGCATGGCTCTGAAGGCGTATAGTCTTCG